>NC_029789.2:124365816-124372116 GCF_000816755.2 Arachis ipaensis | reverse complement strand
TAATCTCATCTATTTCATGTTATTAAATAAAATTCTGTTGACATAAAATAATATAAAATTATTTTTTCATTTTTTCTTACCCTTCACATTTTTCAATTTTAGCTTATTATAGTGCAAATTTTTTGGTTTAAATGATTGTAAGAAATGATTGTTAAAAGAAATTAAATTTTCTTACATATCATATATAGATTAGTTGGGTTACACATCTAAGTATTTTTTTTTTATTTAAGTCCAATTAAACATGTCTAATATCAAAAAAATTCAATTTTATTAATGAAACGTGTATTACACACGTGGAACTCCTTAAACGTTACCAATTCACTTTGCGCTTGAATATGAAAAAACGTTCCTTCTTCCATCGAAACTGCAAGCAACAAATTTCAAATATCTCTTAAAATCTCTCAAAACTTGTTCGTATTCTCTACTACTGCAGAATCGGGTGGAGCATTCGATACGAAGAATAAAAAACACACAAAAACAAGAACAAAGATTTCACAAGGTACTGAGAAAAACTATTGTTATTATGTTCATTTAATTTCTCGCAAATCTCGCGTTTCTTCTAGTTCGATTTAAGGTTTAGTGGATTGAGTTCGTTCATATAGTAGATCAAGTTTCTCTGATTCCATTTTTTTTCTCCGTAACTAGGGCATACGAATGAAATTGTGTTGTTAGTTTATTGGTTCTGATAAATAATTCGGTTCATCTCTTAGTTTAATTGAGTACATTTGCATGCGAAAATAAATTGAAATGTGTTTTTCTTTCTTATTGAATGTTTATCACCTTTTGTTCAAATCCGAATCGAATTCGGTTTATTTGGGAATTGAGTTAGGTTCACTTGATTCTACTGTTAAGGATTCACCAAATCTATTATTCTTTAAGAAATTCGGTTCATCTCTTAGTTTAATTGAGTACATTTGCATGCAGAAATGAATTGAAATGTGTTTTTATTATTGATTGAATGTTTATCACCTTTTATTCAAATCTGAATCAAATTCGGTTCATTTTGCAGTTGAATTAGGTTCACTTGATTCTACTATTAAGGGTTCAACAAATCTGAACCAAATTCGGCTCATTTGTGAATTGAGTGAGGTTCACCTGTTAAGTATTAACCATTTTTTTTATCCTTACAGCAAAAATGAAAAAGATGATAGTCTCAAAAAGAAGCTGCACTATAGTGTAAGTATATACACATTAAATCAACTCTATTTTTGTATTATAAATATATCATAACATACTGTTTCAAATCCTTGCAGAAAACTCACGATCTGAGATGCCAAACAAAATCAATAGTTAGGGTGTTTAAGGAAATGAGTGTAGAAAAGAAAACTATTGTTGAAAAAATGGGATTTGGTGCCCTGGCACATATCCCAGAATTGAACATCTCTCACATGTTCTTGAGGGAATTGATTTGTTGCTTTGATTCCTATCATGGATGCTTGGACACTCTCTATAGCAAAACATACATAATCCATGCAAAGATAAGAGATGCGTTGGGCATAAATTTTGGCGGTATTATAGTTTTCACCTTTTATATTTGTATTTTTTTTATATTTTTGTTATTCTTTAAGTTATTTTAGTTCATTCCTTGCTTTATTTAGGTTCATTTGAATACAGAAAATGAAACTGAGCCTTTTTGAATGATTTGTTTATATTAAAATATTGTAGGGATTGTTTTCCTAAAAAAGTTGCATACAGAAAATTGAGTGAGGAACAAAAGGAGATAATTGACAACTTCAAAGGTGCTACTTTGGTATCTTTGACAAAATCTGTCATTGATATGAGTGTCGGAGGAGAGAAAAACTGGCTGAAATTCAAGACGACTTTTGTCATCTTCATCTAGAAATACTTCTTACTGCCGACAATAGTAAGCACGGTCTCCCCGATCTATAAGCCGCTTACCCTTCATGTGGACACCGTCTGACAATGGGATTGGGCGTCTCATGTGCCGAGCTTCCTGAGGAAGGGGATCAAAGCCCAGAGAGAAGGAAAGAAACTTTCTGTTGATGACTGTGTCTTTGTTTTAATGTTAATATATTTCCATGAAATGAAGTTTCCTCAACTAGAATTAGATGACGCTCCTCGGCCACCATAGGTGGCCTACTGGACACAGAGGAGGCTAGCTGACCGGATCGCTTCGGAAACAATTGATGAAATGGTAAATAAAAAAAATTTTCCTTGAAATTTTGGTTTAGATGTTTCTAAAATACTATGCAAACTAAGTAAGTTTATGTTTTAGGGGCTTGTGAAAAGAGCAGAATTAAGGGGAAGAGAGATAGAAGAAAATAAGGTGGAATAAAAGGAAAAGAAGAAGAAAGAAAAAAAATGTCATCCTGCATTCGTCTTCGAAAGAAGACAATTTTTTTGAATCTAAGTATACTTCTCACCATCACTTATCAAAAACTATCTATTTATTTAAAGTTTTATATTGTTATTTTAACAAAACTTTTTGTATGTGTTGTAGAGAAGAAGAAGAAATCGAGAAAACGCCACCAAAGAAAAGAAAACAACCATAAAGGGTGGTAAAAAAACAAACCAAAATAAGGAAGATTGTTCTGACGGATTCCGAAAGCAAATCTGAATCCAAAGACAAGTAAGATTCGTAAATGATTATTTTCGATTCATTTCTATATTTAGTTGAGGTTCATTTGGTTTAGTTTCGCTTGGATTTGCTGAAAATTGTTCATGTGTGCTAGTTAAGTTATTTACAGCTTTGATATTTGTTACCAGTATACATTCGATGTGTTTTTGTTGATGATTGACTCTATTTGACTACTTGTTCAAATCTGAAATAATTTCAGTTTATTTATTTTTTAATTAAGGTTCATCCTAGTTTTAAATCAAAACTTATTGTATGAATTTTTAGAAGTGAACAAATAGAGGAGACGAGTGCTGAAAAAAGAAAAAAAGAAAAAAGAACGAAGAGGAAAAATGATGGAGCTAAAAAAAAATAAATGTTGCTCCGGATGACCGTGACTCGACGGACGCGCGATATGATTTATCATAGATATAAGATTTCTAACTTTTTCTTTTTCTGCTAACTTTTCCTATGTAAAACCTCGTGTAATTTCTTTGGATTTACTGAATAACATTATTTTCTTCCATAGACTGCCGACTGTGAATTTGAGCAGCGAAACTGAACTTGTGTTACAAACACAGACGAGCTTGGCACGGTCTGTAAATGTACCGAGCAATGCCGAGTAATTCCTCTTAACTTTTATTTACTTCTTCTGCTTTTAATTAGAATATCTTGGTTGATGATTTAGTTTCATATCTTTTTTATTAGAAAAAAATACTCCTAAATCCCCGTTTACAATTTTTAGAACAAAAATGGCATGAAAAATAGAGTTTACTTGATGTTAAAAACTGAAGTAATTTCGGTTCATTTCGAGATTTAATTGAGGTTTATTTGAATCTAAAAATGAATTTGATGTATTTTTAGTCCTCAGCCTTTATTCTTGGTTGATAATTTTAATTTGGTATTCTTTTTATTAGGAAAAATACCCTTAAAACCCAGTGACATTTTTTAGAAGAAAGAAATCGCATGAAAAAAAAAAAAAGGAAAAACAGAGTTTACAACCTCCAACTATGTAAGTTGAAATATTTATATTAGTCTTTTAAATTTAGGTAATAATTTTTGTTTAATTAATCACACAGAATTTTTGTTTAATTGTCAGTAGCACAACACCTAATCATCAACCACAAATCATTGCGATTCGAGAAAAAACTCATTCTCAACCTCTGGATACGTGAGTTTTTCAATGTGAAGCTTTCAGTTTCTCAGTTCCTATTCTAATCATTCAACATTAACTTATTTCTTGTTTACCTTCATTAGAGTTCTTATTGCAGTGGCTCTTCCAGGTTCTCTTGTGAAAGAGATAATAAAACAACAAAAGACATTTACCTCTGTCCTTTCGAAAACTCAAACAGAAGAAGCTTCTGTTAATGAGTAAGTTGTACTTAAAATTTTTTTTATGAGTTTTGATGGTATATGATAATAATTTTGGTTCATTATTGAACTCTTTTCTGTTTAATCCAGCTGCCCTTCAGAACCCCAACAGCAAGCCTCCGAAGAAGCTCTTGCAAGGCAATCGGAGGAAGACGCTCCTTTTAATGTGTAAGTTCCACTTAAACTATTTTTATTGGTTTTGATGGTATATAATAGTAATTTTGGTTTATTTCTTAGTTTATTTGAGGTTCATTTGAATCCAGATATGAATTCGATGTATTTTTTTTATGATTGAGTCTAAATTACTGCTTGTTCGAATCTGAAGTAATTTCGGTTCATTACTTTGTTTATTTGAGATTCATTTGAATCCAGAAATAAATTCGATGTGCTCTTCTTGATGATTGAGGTTTTTTTACTGCTAGTTCAAATATGAAGTAATTTTGGTTTATTATTTGACTCTTTTCTGTTTATTACAGCTGCCCTCTAGAACCCTAACACTAGGCCTGCAAAGAATCTTCCGCAAGGTAAACGATACAAGAACCTCCACTGAATGTGTAAGTTTTAATTAATATCCTTTTTATTAGTTTTGATGTTACATCATAATGCTTTTTTATTATTACTTAAAACTTTCCTCTATCGTCTTGCAGTTCTCCCCGTCCTTGGCATTGGAAAGATGACTTTGGTGCACCTTCTTTCAGTCTTGGAATAAGTTCCCCGACCTCTCAACTAAGTCCTCCAACCTCTCAACCAACAGTAACACAATTTGAAATGATGGCAGAGACAGTGATGGATGCTGGGGTGACAGTAGCATTACAATTTGTTGAGGGAACCAGTGCGGAGCCGAGTTTGATCACCCCTGAAGAGTACATGACTCCGGAGAAAGAAAAAGAAAAAATAGAGGAGCTGAGGGAGAAATGTTATCAATGGATGACATAATTAAAGGTTTACAAAGATACAACCAATGAGTATGAGATGATATTCATACTAGACCATGAAGTGCATTTAGAGGGAGCTAGATCCACTTCATGTCTCTAACACCCGAAAAAAGATGTAGAAAATACGGTAAATTCTTCGGCTATTACATTAACATTAATGATTTTTCTAAAAACTTTTATACCCATCTATCTAATAAATTTTCTTCCTATAGGTGGTCTCTGCAATGTGTATGCTTCTCAACGATAGAAAATATCACCGATTTGAGGAAGAAATATACTGTGTGCCGATATTAAGCCAAATTTTTTATTCTTTAAGTAATTTATTAGTTCTGATAAATAATTCGGTTCATCTCTTAGTTTATTTGAGTTCATTTGATGCCGAAATAAATTGAAAATGTGTTTTTCTTGCTGATTGAATGTTTATGAATTTTTATTCAAATTTGAATCAAATTCGGTTCATTTGAGAATTGAGTTAGGTTCACTTGATACTACTGTTAAGTATTCATCAAATCTATTATTTCTTAAGAAATTCGGCTCATCTGTTTGTTTAATTCAGTTCATTTGCATGCAGAAATAAATTGAAATGTGCTTTCTTGCTAATTGAATGTATATGGCTGCTAGTTCATATCTGATATATTTTCGGTTTATTCCTTAGTTTATTTGAGGTTCATTTGAATCAAGAAATGATTTAATGTGTTCTTGTTGATGATTGAGCTTTTTTACTGCTAGTTCAAATATGATGTAATTCGGTTTATTTGTGATTTAATTGAGGTTCATTTTGTAGAGTTTAGTGTTGGGATCCATTATAAGGACTACATTGATCCAAACACTAAGAAGGCCTACCGGATCACTCAATATAAGGACTACCTCCCTTTTCTTGACAAAACAAAACTGGCATCGCATCCATTTATAAGTTATCATTTCTAAAACTTCTTTAATAATTCTGTCACTTGCTATCATTTAGATTGAAATATTCTATCATTTTCCAAAACTTCAACTCTTTGTACCAGTTTGCCATGGAGGACATTGGTGGTTGTGGATTGCCGATGTTAAGAAGAAGGCTCCTCTATGTGCTTGACCCCATCAAGAAAAAGAAACATGAAATACCTCAATCAAGAATAACTTTGAACAAATTTGTTGTAAGTTTGTTTTTGTTATAAATTATCTCTTATTTCTAGCCATTATCAATCACTCCTTGTGCCTGATTGAGCATTATTTGTGGGCTTGGTTTCCTTCAATTATTACTGAATTGAAGGACACTTTTTGTATCGTTTTCAGGGCTTAATAGTATTCCAAATGAGGATCTATGGTAGGGCAGAACCTTTGATGGACGATAGAGAGGGCGTTGAAGCACCGTATATTATGATATATGGTCAACGAACACCGTAACTAATTACAAATCTTTCTTTGCTATAGTGC
>NC_029789.2:124350860-124365722 GCF_000816755.2 Arachis ipaensis | reverse complement strand
GTTGTGTCTCTCCAATTAATCATATTTTACTTTCTTATTTCTTTTTTAGTTATGATTGCGGGATATATGTGATGAAATAGTTGGAAACAATTGATCCTAAAAAGATCAAAAATAGAAAATATAAATGTAAAAACTGGAAATAGGTAAGTAATTTTTAAATTAATAAATTTTGGTTCATTTCTTATTTCAGTTGGGTTCAAATTAAGTAATTTCTTACAATTGAATTGTAGAAAGAAATAGATACTTTCTGGTTGGAATATGGTCCAACTATTCTGTTGCATAAGATAAATAATTTGAGAGACAAAGTCATTGAGGCATTTGAAGCAATAAGAATCTCAAAGTCATCCGCTGCCCTCTCAAGCCATTTTTGTAAATTCTCATATGGGGATATAGAAAGTAAATAGGTTATAGTTTCAATCTTTGACTCGTTGTAAGCAATTGTAATTAACACTTTTGTTTAACTCGTTGTAAAAAAGAAAACACTTCTTCTTTGACTCGTTATATATGTTAATGTATAAAATTAATGTTAAATATTTTCTTTAATGTATATATGTTAATGTTAATATAAATGTTAATGTTAATGCTAATGTATATATTTGTTGGAACTGTCTCAAAGTGAATGGATTCAATGTATTTATCAAACATCAAGAGCTCCAAAAACACAAATGAATCGAAGTTATTGCACGAAATGAACAGAAAAAATGTATATATCACTATTCAATTTCAGAAACACCTAAACTATTTGACATAACACAATTGTAGAAGCTAAATTTGAAAAACAAAAAAGTAACTATTCAATAAAATATAACATAAATTAAGAATTAACCCTCTAGAACCCAGATGAATCGAAATTTATATTAATAAAAACTGAAACTTCTATAATCCTCTCTGGGATAATTCATATCCTGTGGATCATAAAGGTTAGAGCTTGACTGAATCATTGATCCATCATCTAAAATGTTTAACTACAAAAAAGAAAATAAATCATATATTAGCAAAATGAATTTTTCCCTAATCAAAAGCAAATCAATGTTACCTTGCTTAGAGCTGACTTTTTCTTTTTCTTTGTTGCATTTACAATTTTTTTTCCATATTTGATCCCAATCTGTTCTTGGAACGACCTCTTGTTCTAACACGTGGGGGCTTTGAAGCTCGTTAACATCACTCAATGTAGCGTCTTCATGAGATAGCGAACTTTTACCTTTACTTTTTGCTTGATATTCTTGCATCTCTGCCATGACATTATCAAAAGCCCGGTGCAAAATTCCAGTCAGCTCCTCAATTCTGACACAAATTTGCAAATATTATGCGACCGAAACATAAAATTTTTGAATCTCTTGCTTCTTAGCTCCAATAGAGGCTCGTCTTGGCTGCTCTTGATATGTGTGCCTCCTCTTTATGTTCTTACTCTAGCGTTCTAATATATATTTTGGTGGCACTTTATCTACTCGCTCAAAGCTTAAGGCAATCAAAGAATGACGGCATAATATACCCCTTGACTCAAACAACAAGCACTGGCACTTTACTTTGCGTGATATTGCATCATATATAATGACATACTTGTTGAATATTGAGTTAGAAACTTGCTCTACAACTTCGTATGCCGTAAAATCTAAAGTGGAATGCATTGATCTTGTGATGCAATTCACCTTTCCTCTAAATTATGCTTGAACTTTTCTGAACTTCTCGTGAGTATACACGTGCTGAAATTGAGCCTCTATTGCTAATTTTGTTGGACAGGATATCACGGCGTAAAAATCTACAACATCAAATTCTCTCTCTCTCTTTGCTCTCTGCTTCCTAAGCAATTATCATATTGCTTCATAAATTGAATCAAGGAGCTATTGCGTGTGATAAACTTGTTAAAAAAAGCATGCGTGCTCTCGCTCCTTTATGTGCTTCTCATCCCGGCCCAAAAATGGTGATCGAGATAAATTAGAATTCATGAATGACGATCTTCAAATAACTCTATAGAATGAACCGAAATCAAACACCCGAGAACCGAACGTTATACTCATTTTCACCAAAAGAGTAACGACATCAAATAATTTGAATTAAACCTCAGTTACCTGAAAGCCACTTTTTGCCTCTAATACTGTTCTTTGTGACAAAATTGTTTCAATTTCTGTCAAATGCATCTTTTGTAAATAAGTTCCAAACAACATGACTCATCTCTTGCTCGATTTTTTCGTGTCGCTTGTAGCCGTTTCATTTGTTTGGGATCCTCTTCATGATATGCCAAATACACCACTGGTGAATTGTTGTTGGCATACAGGTCTCAATAGCCCTTTGCATCGATGTGCATTGATCGGTAAGAATCTCTTTTGGTGTCTTCCCTCCCATGCAACGAAGCCAACATTCGAATAGCCATTTGAATGATTGGATGTCCTCATTTTTTTTATCAAAGCGCATTCGAGAAGTGTCGACTGACCGTGGTGATTTACGCCCACAAAAGAACCAAAAGCCTGATTGCACCTGCAAAAATAGACTCTCGCAATAGTTATGAACCGAAATGTGTTGGCTCTGTGAACCTAAAAATATATTATAGTCAAGGTTCTGAGAACCGGACCAGTCATCGAACCGCTTTAGTTACTGGTTCACTGGTTCAACCGGTTTAACCAGTGGTTCAACCGAAAAAATCGTTTTAGAATAAAATAATATATAAATTATAATTAGACACCCTAAAATATAATTACAGTCTAATATAAATATTAAAAAATCCAAAGTACATCAGCAACCCTAAAACAGCAACACCAGTATATTATCGAACAGCAACAATGAAACAGCAACACATTATAAAACACTAAAACAGCAACACCAGTACATTATCAAAACACTACACCAGTACATTAGCAACATCATTCAGCAAGGCAGTGATGATACTAAACTAAACACTAAAAACAGCAAAATCAGTACATTAAAGTACTACTAAACAGATACGGTAAGCAATAATAATAATAATAGTAGTAGTAGTAGTAGTAGTAGTAGTAGTAGTAGTAGTAGTAGTAGTAGTAGTAGTAGTAGCAGCAGCAGTAGCAGAAAGAAATTGCTTAGGTTGTAAATACTAAATATACAAATCTAAAAGCTAAGCCTTATATCAAATGCATGGCTCTGGTTTTTCTCAAGTTGCCATGTAGGTTAAATAAATAGTCCAGACATATGCACAAGAACTATTCAGCTGCAGCAATTGTAAAAGCAGCAATGATAAACCATTAGCAGATCAGCAAAAAAATAGTGACTAAATTGAAGCTATATAGCAATTAAAAACCCTAGAAAAGCAAAAGAAACATAGAAGTTATTAACAAATGCAACTTCATCTGTGTTTATGAACCTGTAAATGGACTGGAGCAAATTTAAAAGTAACAAAATAAAAATAGGAGGACTGGAGCAAGTTATTATTCACAAATGCATTGTTAGCAGCAACAACTAATCCCTAGTCACACTGAACCTGAAATTTCAACAGCAGCAAGTACAGCAGCAAGTAATCCCTAATCACACATTCACACTAAACCTGAAATTTCAACAAACATTACAACACAGCAACAAGTAATCCCTAGTCACACTGAACTTGAAATTTCAACAGCATCAAGTAATCCCTAATCACACTAAACCTGAAATTTCAACAAGCATTACAAAACAACAACAAGTAATCCCTAATCCCTAAACAAAAATGTCAACAATGATTTGATTTTCAATTTTAGCAGCAACAAGAAAATTTCAACAAAAATTTCAGGAAGTAAAGAAAGAGCAGCAGCACAAAATCAGCAAAAATTAGCAATTTCACAGTTTCACATTAAAAATAAGCAAACAGAGGCTCTAGGGAGAGAATACTGAGACACGAACAAGAACTGAAGAACTGAAGAACTGAAGAAGTGAAATCAGCAAACAGAGGCTCTGGGGAGAGAAGACTGAGACACGAACAAGAACTGAAGAAGTGAAAGCTGTGACACTAACCTTCGACGGAGACACGGACGGTGAGCGACGACACGCCGAGCTGCTCCAAGCCAACAAAACAGAGAAGCCACGGTGGACGGACAGAGGACAGGGGGAAGGAGGACGCTGAGCTACAAGAGAGGGCCTGGCCACAGACGACACCAACAGCACGGACGGCGGCAGCAGTGCGGCAGAAATGTTGCAGGAGGACCTAGGGTTTTGGTTTGGGGATTTAACTTTGCTTCAGTAGAGTGATTCACGAATTGGTAGGGGGGTTGTTGGGGGAAGGGTTGAGGGTGTAAACTGTAAATGCATTAACGCAACGTTGGGTTTTTTTTTTCCTCAAAAAAATCAAAACAGCGTCGTTTATCAAGAACCAGCTGGTTACCGGTCCGGTCCAACCGACCGGTTTCTAGCCAGTTCGGCGGTTTGACAGCAGTTTTCCAAGAGGCGGTTATTAGAGGTGGACCGAACCGTTTTTACTGCCGGTTCCCGGTTGGACCAGTTCAACCGGTCAGTCCGGTCCGGTTTTCAGAACATTGATTATAGTGAACCGAATACCTGTTTGTGTTGTAAGTAGTATCAAATAAAATAATGTAACACCCTCACTATCAGAATGTCACGCTTCTGGCTACACCACTCTGACAGCGAGAATATTACGACGACTTTCATATATATATATAAAACTTCTTATACAAGTAACTTATACATATTGTATACATACAAATCATACAGCTCATATCTCTCTTACAAAATTATAATGACAAAGGCGAGGGAAAACTATGACTAATATAAGTACAAATAGAAGCAGTAACGCTAAGGACTTATCAAAAACTTCATCAGCTTCCTCGTCCGTCCTGAAAAGAGAAGTCTGTAGGGGGTGAGAACATCGTCCTTGCTGGTTCTCAGTAAAGGGTTTTTAAGAATTGTCGTACAAAGATGTTTTAAATAAAACTATTTTCAATCGCAGTGATCATCATTTCATTATTAAAATCTAAAATTCATATTTTTCTTATAAAAATTTCATGCAAAATAACATTCCATACATTTTACCGCTTACTAAGAAACCATTTTTGTAACATCCTACCGCACAGAGTCATATGCTTAAGTCATAAAACTGAGGTGGCGAGATATTATGACCTCTAAAAGTAAAAAAAATTATATACATAATATAGCTAAAAAGGATTTGTGTCTAGGAGCCTGTTGAAAAAGAGTTAAAATGAAAGCGTTAAACAAAAAGGCGCATCACTCACGTAAGCGATAAACGTAAGCCAGAAGAGAATAGTGCAAAGTGACATATACGTATATACATAAGAAAAGAATTCCAAAGATACAGATAACAAAGCTTCTGACCCGGCTCGCGAAGTTAAAACCGGCCATGAGCATATAAACATATATACATATATACATGGCCAAAACATATATATATATATATATATATATATAACAAAAACTAAAATATAATTCCAAAAGGGCAAGAGTTCTTCGCTTCAGAAACTTCCAGATAGCCTCAGCGAGGTGCCTCACGTCCTGCATCTGAAAGCCACAGAATATGTATGGGGTGAGAATTAGAGATTCTCAACATGGTAACAGTGCATGTATAACTAACATATAAGGTCCCGAAAAAGTCAGAGGCAATCCTAGAATTTTCGACATTGATTTAATATTATAAAACATAGCTAAACCAAAAGTAAATTAGGCAACTAACTAAGGATCTTCCTTCTAATCTAAACTCCCCTTTCCAACTCCTCTGAATCTCCCAACCGCCACTGGAATCATTTATCGCAAACACAGATATTACATGCAAGGAAATTACAATTAGAATTCAGATACAACAGATAAACAGGTAGCAAGTAGTTTATGCAATCAGTTAGTCATTCCAAACAAAGCACACCAAACAAACACATAGATGCATACGATGCATGCCTATCCTATGGATGATGAGTCTCATCTTTCGGTTATAAAGTCAACCCGATAAGTCCTGGCAGCTAACCATTAGACTGTCCCTCTATCGTGCATCCCCAAATCTTAAATCATAATCATTCATAATATAACACAAACCGGTGTATATCCATGGGGGCAAGCTCATCCGGAAAGGTATAAGTGTCCGGCCACACTTACGACATAGGGTCAACAGAGTATCGAGTTTCAACTTGGAGTATGTGTAAGACCCGGTTAATTAACGGCTAATTAACCCATAAATGATAATTTATTCTAGAAAACCAACAATGTTATTTTTATGGCTTAATATGATAGAGGAGATTGAGACGAGAATTTCGGTACCAATTTTATAGAAAACGAACCAAGATTGGACCGAACGGGCCAAATCGGTCCAACCAGACCCAAAGTGGGCCCTTGGCCCAACTAAACTAAACCAAAACCCTAGTTTTCAACACTCTCTCTCCTCACAACACACAAACACACGCTGAAATGGTGGAGAGGAAGGGAAGAACACTCTCTCAAGTTCTCTCCCTTGGTTGATCTTCAAACCACCAAAACTTTTGATCTAGAGCTCCGATCGCCGCACCGTTTGCGGCCACGCGTTCACCGCAGAGAGATCTACAAAACCCATACAATCAATCTTGAGTTAAGCCACGTTTTGCTCTTCGAAATTCCAGTCCTTGTTTTCGAGTTTCATGGATGAAATGTTGAGATTTTGGGCTCTTTGATGTTATAGGACCCAACTCTCTTGAAGGAGAAGGTTAATCTTGTCTCCTTGGACCTTAGGTGTGGTAAGATTCTCAACCCTAGTGTAATTTGTTGTTCTATGATGTTGGGTATTGAGATGTTGTGTATGGGTATGATGATTGTGGCTTAGGTTGTGTATATGTGAATATTGGAGCTTGATTGGTGATTTTGGAAAGCTTGGGAGAGGGTTTTGTGTGATAAAATCTGTTCTTGGAGGTGTTGAAACCTTGAGAGCTTGTGGACAAGATTGATTGGAAATGGTATTATTGGAAATTGGGATGAGGGAGGATGTATGACATGATTGAGAAGTGTTAAAAGGGTTGGATGGTGATTTTGGGAAGTTTGGTAAAATGTCAATGTGTGAGTTGAGGATGGCTTGATGTTGATTTTGGTACATTTTGATTGATTTCAAAGAAAAGGGATGAAATGGCATGTTTTGATTTATTTTGAAAAGAGTTGAAAGTGGCTTGTTTTGAAAATGGCACTTTATGGTTTTGTATGAAAATATGGTTTTTGGACATACTTTACGGGACATAACTTGGACTACGGATCTCTGATTTGTGCCAAATCTATTTAGAAATGAAATTGGATCCGGGATGTCCATGCCATTCAAAGAACGGGTAAAAAACGATTTAAAATGAGAAAGTTATGTCTGTCGGAAGATTGGGGGTTGAATCTGTAAATTCTGCAGCTTTTAACTTAGAAAATTTTTTTAGCAGAATGACCCTCCGCGCGTAGGCGCACTTGGCGCGTAGGCGCACTTGGCGCGTAGGCGCCATTCTTCAAGAAAGCACCATCCACGCGTGCGCGTGGTGTGCACGGGCGCGTCGATGCGATGCACCAAATGCCCAGCTATTTTCCCGAGAGTTGTGCCAGAGTTATGCCAGCTTTGTGCCTGGGGCGCAAGAGCACCCACGCGTATGCGTGGTTGACGCTCGCGCGTCGTTTGGCTATTTTTCAACCCGCGCGTCCGCGCGTATGACGCTTGCGGGTCGATGAGATTTTGTGGCCATCCACGCATGCGCGTGGAGTGCGCGTACGCATGGCCCTATTTTCATCCCAAAGTTGATTTTTGAGTTTTAAAAGCCAAATTTCATACTTCTAAGCCTCTGATCTCACCACTTATGTCTTAAATCATTATAATATGCCTAGCAATGAGGCAAGGGGCTAGTAAATGTGATAACTTGCGAGTGAAGCAAGGGAAAAATGAATGATCAATGAGGATCAAAGATGATTATGTGAGATGCGGAGGATGGCGGTGGAAGTTCTTGTTGTGCCATGGGCCGAAGAGCCGTAATTGTTAATGAATTGGCTGGTTATGGATTTAATCGTGAGCCGGATGGCTAGATTATTGCCGTGTTACGGCGGAGCCATGATTATGGCTAAGTATAAATGCATATATGCTGTTGAATGAATTGTGAATGTTTGCACTTCCACCATCGGAGATGAGGGTTTCCCTGGGAGGAAGCAGTGGCTAGCCACCACGTGCTCCAGGTTGAGACTCGAAGCTCTTGTGACCCTATGTCGTAAGTGTGGCCGGGAACTGTGAAAGGGATATAACTGTGTTTGCTATATTTTATACTCTTGCTGGTGGTTGGGAGGTCTGAAGGAATTGGAAAGGGAAGTATTAGTTAGACTGAAGGATCTTTAGTCAGTTGCCACTTACGGTTTAGTTTGTTTATAAGCTTTGATATTATCTAGAGGAAGTTCTAGGATTGCCTTCGGCTTTCCTCTATTATTATGTATTATATATGTGGAAGCTGTTACCATGCTGGGGACCTCTGGTTCTCACCCATGCGGATTTTGTGGTTTTCAGATGTAGGATGTGAGGTTTCTCGCTGAGGCATGCTGGAGACTTCTGGATTAGCGAAGATCCTTTGTTCTCGGGACTCCGTCTTGGTTTATATATCTTGTTTAGATACTTTTATCTCTACTAAATAATACAAACTGTGATGACTCCTCTCATAGGAGATTTTGGAGAATAGGTTTCTGTATTTGTGTCCCTTTTGGTTTCCTTTGGGGTTTCCTTATTTTATTATATGTATATATATTGCTATGCTCGGACCGGTATCTTCGCAACCGGATTTTGAGTCTTGATATTCCTGTTTTTGACACTCCTTTGTATATATATAATCTCGCGGTAGCTTATCCCTGTTCGTTACGTTATCGATCGGAGTGTTGCGCTTTCAAGTTACGGTTTTTGTTTACCCCTTTTTCCTACGAAGGCTCCTAGTTATAATCAATCATTCATACTACTATATGTACTAAATTTTTATTTTAGATGTCGTAATACCTTGCCATCTCTGAATTATGAATTAAGCATAAGACTTTGTATGGTAGGGTGTTACATTATGGTATCAGAGCAGTTCGTTCCTGTAGAGCCTGAGGGACGGACTGACTATGCTTCTGTGCATTCTCTGTATGTGTGTTATGTGCTATTAGTATATCTGCTTGATATAATTGGCATAAACGTTCATGAGCATGCATTTGGGACTTTGAAGCACTAGACTTCCGATATTGAGACTGATCAACTTAATATCGATTGTTTGGTGTGTATAGGAACCAGATGGCGCCTTGTGGACGTGGTAGAGGTCGTAGGAGCGGTCATACGAATGCTCGTGCGCCAGAGATTAACCCTAATGACCCGGTGAACTTTATGACTGTATTGGAGAACATGGCTGCTACTATGCAAGCCACTGCTGAGGCTCTTGGTCAACAGATGAACAACCATGGTAATGACGGAGGTGGAGTTCAGGACCCGATGACACTGGCAAACTTTTTGAAGGTTAATCCACCTAAGTTCAAGGGAACCACTAGCCCGACTGAGGCCGATACATGGTTTCAGGCCATGGAACGAGCACTGCAAGCGCAGGTGGTACCCGAAGGGCAGTGTGTAGAGTTTGCTACCTTTTTGCTCACTGGGGGAAGCGTCGCATTGGTGGCAAAGAATCCGACGCCTCCTGCAGCAGGGTGATGATTATATCACCTGGGATGTATTCCAAGAGGAGTTCTATAAGAAGTACTTTCCGACTTCTGCCAGGACGACCAAAGAGCTTGAATTGTTGCAACTGAAGCAGGGTACTATGTCTGTATCTGAGTATACTGACAAGTTTGAGGAGCTGTTCAGATTCTCTCGTATGTGTTAAGGGACTCCGGTGGAATATGAGGAATGGAAGTGTGTTAAGTACGAAGGAGGACTCTGGAGCGATATTTTCGGTTCGGTGGGGCCAATGGAGATTAGGACTTTCTCCGAGTTGGTGAACAAGTGTAGGGTTGCTGAAGAGTGTGTGAAGAGGGCACCCACTGAGAAAGGAAGTCACAAATGATCATTTCCACAGAACCGAGGGAAGAGTTTTGCACCTAGAGGTCCGCCTTTCAAGAGGGAAAGTTCCTTTAGGTGGCCCAACAACAACTACTCCCAAGGGAAAAGGTTTGGGAAGTAGCCTCAGAATGATCAAGCTTGTACTAGGTGTGGGAGTCACCATTCGGGAGTTCCATGCAAGGCCGGATGGGGTTTGTGCTACAATTGTGGAAAGGTGGGGCATAGAGCCGCAAGTTGTCCGGAGCAGCAGAAGCAAGGTGCTGGGAAAGCACAACAGACCGGTCGGGTGTTCACCACCTCAGCTAGGGGTGCAGAGGGATCCGAGACACTCATTCGAGGTAACTGTGAAATGGTTGGTCAAACTTTAAATGCTTTATTTGATTCGGGAGCATCGCATTCATTCATTACATTTGAGAAAGCCCATGAGTTAGGATTGAAGATCGTAACCTTAGGTTATGACCTAAAAGTATATAATGCTACCCATGAAGCCATGGTAACTAGGCTAGGATGCCCGAAAGTTTCGTTTAGGTTCAAGCAGCGTGATTTTGTCCATAATTTAATCTGCTTACCGATGATCGGTCTTGATCTTATCTTGGGATTGGACTGGTTATCTGAGAACCATGTCGTGCTTGATTGTTCTACAAAGTTGGTGTACTTTATGCCGGAAGATACAGACGGGCCAGTTGTGGTGAATAATTATTACTTGAATTCGATGATGGTGAACTGTTCCGGAATCGAATGTCAGGGTATCCTGTTGTTAACCGCGGGTGTTTCGGGTGATGACCAAAGGTTGGATCAGATTCCGGTAGTGTGTGAGTTTCCGGAAGTGTTTCCCGATGATATTGAGGAATTTCCACCTAATCGAGAGGTCGAGTTTGCTATTGAATTGGTGCCTGGGGTGGGACCAATCTCAAGTGCTCCTTATAGAATGTCACCATTAGAGATGGCCAAGCTAAAGTCTCAGTTAGAGGAATTGTTGGGTAAGAACTTTATCCGACCAAGTGTTTTCCCGTGGGGTGCTCCAGTGTTACTGGCAAAGAAGAAAGATGGAAGTATGCGACTTTGTGTGGATTACAGGCAGCTGAACAAGGTCACCATAAAGAATAAGTACCCATTGCCAAGGTTTTCTGGGTTTAGCTGGCTATTATCGAAGGTTCATCAAGGGCTTTTCGCAATTAGCTTTGCCGTTGACAAAGTTAACCCGTAAAGATACTCCGTTTGTTCGGACTCCTGAGTGTGAGGAAAGCTTTCAGGCATTGAAGAAAAAGTTGACCACTGCACCTGTGTTGGTGTTACCTGAGCCGAACGAACCATTTGAGGTGTACTGTGATGCCTCACTAAAGGGTCTAGGATGCGTGCTGATGCAGCATCATAATGTGGTGGCGTATACCTCACGACAGTTGAGACCTTATGAAGTTAGTTACCCTACGTACGATTTAGAACTCGCTGCGGTCGTGTTTGCCTTGAAGGTGTGGAGGCATTATCTCTATGGGGTTAAGTTCCAAGTCTTCTCCGATCACAAGAGCTTGAAATATCTCTTTGATCAGAAAGAGCTTAATATGAGGCAAAGGAGGTGGATGGAATTATTGAAAGACTACGACTTTGAGTTGAATTACCATCCGGGAAAGGCAAATGTAGTGGCGGATGCGTTAAGTCGGAAGTCGTTATATGCGGCTTGGATGATGCTTCAAGAGGAGAAGTTGCTCAAGGGATTCGAGAGTCTAAAAATTGGTGCTTGAGAAGTATCTGGAACTTTGTGTTTGAGCCGATTAGAAATCTCGAGTGATTTTAAGTCCGAGCTCCTAAAGGCTCATGAAAATGATGAAGCGTTATGGAAGGTGTTACCGGCTATCGAGCAAGGAAAACAATGGAGAGTGTCGGAAGAAAAAGATGGGTTATGGAGATTCAAGGGTAGGATCATTGTGCCGGATGTTGGCACTTTGAGGGAAGATATCTTAAAGGAGGCACACAAAAGCAGATTCTCCATTCACCTGGGAAGTACTAAGATGTACCATGATTTAAAGGCGATGTTTTGGTGGCCAGGTATGAAGAATGATGTGGCGGAATATGTTTCAAAGTGCTTAACTTGAAAAGGTAAAGATTGAACATCAAAGACCTTATGGGATGTTGCAACCTTTAGAGGTTCCGCAATGGAAGTGGGAAAGTATTGCAATGGACTTTGTGTTGGGATTGCTAAGGACTAGGACTGGTTTTGATGCTATCTGGGTGATTGTAGACCGACTGACGAAGTCAGCTCACTTTTTGCCCATTTGGATGACTTACACCCTTGAGGAGCTAGCTCGGTTATACATAAAGGAGATTGTGAGACTCCATGGTGTACCTGCTACTATAATCTCTGATAGAGATCCTCGTTTCACTTCGAGGTTCTGGGGTGCATTTCAGAAAGCTTTTGGAACCCGATTAAGCTTGAGTACAGCGTACCATCCTCAAACAGATGGTCAATCCGAGAGGACGATCCAAACACTAGAGGATATGTTGAGAGCTTGTGTTTTGGATCAACCGGCGAGTTGGGATCGATATATGCCGTTAGTGGAGTTTGCATACAATAATAGTTACCATGCGAGCATCGGAATGGCTCCGTATGAGGCATTGTATGGGAGAAAATGTCAATCCCCGCTATGTTGGTATGAAGCTAGAGAGAAAGGCTTGTTGGGGCCGGAGATGATAGCTGAGACCACTGAACAAGTCAAGAAAATCCGAGATAGGATGCTTACGACGCAGAGTCACCAGAAAAATTACGCTGATCAGAGGCGGAAGCCCTTGGAATTTGAAGAAGGAGATCATGTTTTCCTGAAGGTTACTCCAACCATAGGAGTAGGAAGGGCGATTAAAGCGAAGAAGTTGAATCCTCGATACATTGGTCCATTTCAGATCCTGGAGAGGATTGGACCGGTAGCGTATCGGATGGCTCTACCACCTCATCTTTCGAACCTACACGATGTGTTTCACGTGTCACAGCTTCGGAAGTACACTCCTGATGCTAGCCATGTATTAGAACCTGAGTCGGTTCAGTTAAGAGAAGATTTGACGCTTCCAGCGGCTCCAGTTAGAACTAACGATACTAGTATCAAACGGTTGCGTGGAAAAGAGGTTTCATTGGTCAAAGTGGCATGGAGTCGAGGCAGTGTTAAGGAACACACTTGGGAACTTGAATCAGAGATGCGAACGGATTATCCGCACTTATTCTCAGGTAATCGAATTCGAATTTTGTGGGCAAAATTCCCAATTAGGTGGGTAGGATGTAAGACCTGGTTAATTAACGGCTAATTAACCCATAAATGAGAATTTATTCTAGAAAGCCAACAATGTTATTTTTATGGCTTAATATGATAGAGGAGATTGAGACGAGAATTTCGGTACCAATTTTATAGAAAACGGACCAAAATTGGACCGAACGAGCCAAACCGGTCCAACCGGACCCAAAGTGGGCCCTTGGCCCAACTAAACTAAACCAAAACCCTAGTTTTCAACACTCTCTCTCCTCACAACACACAAACACACGCTGAAATGGTGGAGAGGAAGGGAAGAACACTCTCTCAAGTTCTCTCCCTTGGTTGATCTTCAAACCACCATAACTTTTG
Source organism: Arachis ipaensis (assembly GCF_000816755.2). NCBI lineage: Eukaryota > Viridiplantae > Streptophyta > Magnoliopsida > Fabales > Fabaceae > Arachis > Arachis ipaensis. The sequence continues at coordinate 124,352,177 of NC_029789.2, read as the reverse complement.
ATCTAGAGCTCTGATTGCCGCACTGTTTGTGGCCACACGTTCACCGTGGAGAGCTCTACAAAACCCATACAATCAATCTTGAGTTAAGCCACGTTTTCGAGTAAATGCATGTTGTGATATATGCTTGATGAATGATTAAGGTTGAATTGGTGGGTGGTACCATGTTGATGGTGAGTATGATGTTGATTATGTATAATGATGGTTGATTGGAAATGGTATTATTGGAAATTGGGATGAGGGAGGATGTATGACATGATTGAGAAGTGTTAAAAGGGTTGGATGGTGATTTTGGGAAGTTTGGTAAAATGTCAATGTGTGAGTTGAGGATGGCTTGATGTTGATTTTGGTACATTTTGATTGATTTCAAAGAAAAGGGATGAAATTGGCATGTTTTGATTTATTTTGAAAAGAGTTGAAAGTGGCTTGTTTTGAAAATGGCACTTTATGGTTTTGTATGAAAATATGGTTTTTGGGCATACTTTGACGGGACATAACTTGGACTACGGATCTCTAATTTGTGCCAAATCTATTTAGAAATGAAATTGGATCCGGGATGTCCATGCCGTTTAAAGAACGGGTAAAAAAGGATTTAAAATGAGAAAGTTATGTCCGTCGGAAGATTGGGGGGTTGAATCTGTAAATTCTGCAGCTTTTAACTTAGAAAAATTTTTTAGCAGAATGACCCTCCGCGCGTAGGCGCACTTGGCGCATACGCACCGTTCTTCAAGAAAGCACCATCCACGCATGCGCGTGGTGTGTGCGGGCACGTCGATGCGCTGCACCAAATGCCCAGCTATTTTCCCGAGAGTTGTGCCAGAGTTGTGCCAGAGTTGTGCCAGCTTTGTGCCTGGGGCGCAAGAGCACCCACGCGTACGCGTGGTTGACGCTCGTGCGTCGTTTGGCTATTTTTCAACCCGCGCGTTCACGCGTATGACGCTTGCGCGTCGATGAGATTTTGTGGCCATCCACGCGTGCGCGTGGAGTGCGCGTACGCGTGGCCCTATTTTCATCCCAAAGTTGATTTTTGAGTTTTAAAAGCCAAATTTCATACTTCTAAGCCTCCGATCTCACCACTTATGTCTTAAATCATTATAATATGCCTAGCAATGAGGCAAGGGGCTAGTAAATGTGATAACTTGCGAGTGAAACAAGGGAAAAATGAATGATCAATGAGGATCAAAGATGATTATGTGAGATGCGGAGGATGGCGGTGGAAGTTCTTGTTGTGCCATGGGCCGAAAAGCCGTAATTGTTAATGAATTGGCTGGTTATGGATTTAACCATAAGCCGGATGGCTGGATTATTGCCGTGTTACGG
>NC_029789.2:124339966-124350669 GCF_000816755.2 Arachis ipaensis | reverse complement strand
AGGCATTCATCATATGCATACTATATGGATTGTTTGAGATTGCCTATTTGACTGCATATTACTTGCTAATTGTCTAAATGTCTTATCTGTTCCTATTTGTAAATCTCTTGTCTGATATAACTGTGTTTGCTATATTTTATACTCCTGCTGGTGGTTGGGAGGTCTGAAGGAATTGGAAAGGGAAGTATTAGTTAGACTGAAGGATCTTTAGTCAGTTGCCACTTACGGTTTAGTTTGTTTATAAGCTTTGATATTATCTGGAGGAAGTTCTAGGATTGCCTTCGGCTTTCCTCTATTATTATGTATTATATATGTGGAAGCTGTTACCATGCTGGGGACCTCTGGTTCTCACCCATGCGGATTTTGTGGTTTTTAGATGCAGGACGTGAGGTTTCTCGCTGAGGCATGCTGGAGACTTCTGGATTAGCGAAGATCCTTTGTTCTTGGGACTCCGTCTTAGTTTATATATCTTGTTTAGATACTTTTATCTTCACTAAATAATACAAACTGTGATGACTCCTCTCATAGGAGATTTTGGAGAATAGGTTTCTGTATTTGTGTCCCTTTGGGTTTCCTTTGGGGTTTCCTTATTTTATTATATGTATATATATTGCTATGCTCGGACCGGTATCTTCGCAACCGGATTTTGAGTCTTGATATTCCTTTTTTTGACACTCCTTTGTATATATATAATCTCGCGGTAGCTTATCCCTGTTCGTTACGTTATCGATTGGAGTGTTGCGCTTTCGAGTTACGGTTTTTGTTTACCCCTTTTTCTACAAAGGCTCCTAGTTATAATCAATCATTCATACTACTATATGTATTAAATTTTTATTTTAGAGGTCGTAATACCTTGCCATCTCTAAATTATGACTTAAGTATAAGACTTTGTATGGTAGGGTGTTACAGTATGAGGTGGCAAGCCACTGCTTCCAGCTAGGGAAACTAGTATCTCAGATATTTGGAAGTGCAACATACCACAAAATCAATCAATAATCATATAATCATTATCAGTCATGATTCATTATCAATATAGCCATCTAGCTCATAACATAAACAACACTTTCGCCATTATCATCAGTGAATTAATATAATCATTAACAACCATGATTCATTATTAACTTTACCTCTTTCTTCACCAACAAGTTACCTTCCTCACAGCCCTATTTATACTCTACTACCCAAATTTCACCTACCAGGATTTAAACAAGAGTTGAAAAGGCTTTGAAAGATGAAAGAATACATTTAGAAACAAAAAGTAATGTTTTGGAAAAACAGGGGTTCGCGTATGCGACCCCCTTGCCCACATACGCGGGGAGTGCAACCCGTAAGGAATGCTCGCGTCGCATGCCATCCTCCGCGTACGTGCCCTTCCAAAATTCGATCTCTCGCGTACGCATACATCTGCTCGCGTATGCGAGACACCAAACCCAAAGAGAATGGCCGCATCACATGCGAGGCTCGCGTACGCGAGTTATGCAGGGTGGCCAAAATGTTCAAATGTTGCAGAATTTCAGTTTTACACACCGAACTTCTGACGCACATAAATTTTTGTTCTAAAATATTTTTCATCTGTTCTTCACACGGTGTAAATCTCTTAGACCAAATTTTCTTTAAAGACAAGTTTGATAAAATTCAGAGGTCCAGAGGTCAAGTTATGCTCTGTCAAAGTTGATCAAGAATCAAAGATTTCATTAAATTTACAAACCTCCACTTTAAAAAACATACCAATTTCAAACCTTTCAAAACCAAACCAAACCTTACCATAACAGTATCAAACCCTCCCAAATCATATTTCAAACCTCCTTATTCATCCCACAACCTATCAATTCTTCACTTACATCAATCTCAATTTAATAATTCAAGTTCAAACAATATTCAGTATACATCATCAATTATCTTTATCAAATTTAATATCAACTTCACCACCAATATAGTATCAACAATAACTTCAAATTCACTAATCATTATGCGTATCAACCAATATCATATATAAAGTTACACACATCATTCATAAGGGCCTCAATAACAACCACTAAATCACTAACCATATACATACTACTCAATCTCAACCAACAACTGTAAGAACTAGAATTTTCACGTATAACCGTTTTAATAAAATAATAAATTTTAACTACCTAGAATTAGTTCAAAAATATGAAAATGTTATTTTGAAAATAAAAAGGTAAAATTTGAATTCAATGAATTTTTTTAGTACGAAAATGTATCTTTTATAGAAAATTTTTGTAAAAATGCGTACCGGCACTTAATTCGGCAATACCGGCTCTAGTCTGTCCGGTACCGCATATTTTGAAAATGAGATTTCAAAAAAAATGAATTTCATTGCTTTTAAAAGACAAAAATAATTTAGAATTGAAAACCGGGCACTAATCTTAAAGGTTTTGGCCCAACGTGGGTCTAACAGACCTAAAACGGTAATAGGTTGGACCGGCTCCAAACCGGACCCAAGACCCAACATATATAAAGCCATTAATGAGCCAAATCTGCTTATTCCACCCCAAAATAAGAAAAGGGGCGCTGGTAAGGGAAGAGAGGAGAAGAGGGGTTTTACTATTCACCTCTTCCTTCAAAGTTCCGTAACTTTTGATCCAAAGCTCCGATTGATGAGCCGTTTACGGCCACGCGTCGCTCTCATTGAGCCCGTCATTTCTAACTAAGTTTTATTGACAAGAAACCAAAACTCACGCTCTAGTTTCTGCGCTAATGGAATCTGTGATTTTACTTTTGATTTTTGAATAGATTTTGTGGTTTTGTTTGTTTAGGGGTGATCTAGCATTGGAATATTATTGGATTTTTCCCCTAATCTTATTGGGTAAGGTAAGGTTTCACTAAACCCTTGTGACTAGTTATTTTTATAAACCCTAGGTTTGATATGATATGTTATATGACGTTAGATTGAGGTTTGGTGTTTGTTGGAGTGAGCTTGATGGTTTTAGAGCTTTGAGTTTGAGCTTGGTGCTTTGAGTTGCATGGAAATCGGCCAAAGTATAGTTTCAGTTTTTTTTATGTAATATGTAATGTTTCTGAAAACTTAGCTTGGTTGACCATAAGATAGGATTGATTGGATGTATGGTTGTTTGAATTAATATTGTGGTATATGCATGTTGATGGAGATTGAAAAAATTGTATATATTGAAGTAGAATTGTGGTAGAATCTGATATGATTATGGATTGATGTTAATTGTTGGTGGTTATTGATTATTGTGGGTGATGATGCCTTTGGGGATTATAGATGTTGATTATGTTTGATGATTATTGATGTTGTGATGATTTTGATGAACTAAAATGGTGATTATTTATGTTTGATTATGAATGATGATGATGATAATGAGTATTGAATATTGTGGATTTTGTTGAATTATGGTGGAAAGAGTAAGTGAAATGGGTGTTGAGTTGATTGAATTATAATAGAATGGTAAGGTGTGGTGTGTGGTAGTATTTTATGATGTTTGGGTATATTTTGGTTTGTTTTGGTTATGGAATTTGGAAATTAGAGAACTTTGATGTTTTGTGTAAAACTTGATTTTTGGTAAACTTTGGTGGATTATAACTTGAGCCTCAATTTTCAAAATTGATTGGTTTTATCTTAAATTAAATATGATCTCAAAAGCTTTAAAATGATACAAAGTTTGGAGAAAATAGATTCTTGTAGAGGAAGTTATGAGCGTTTAAAGTTTGGTGTTTAAAACTGAAATTCTGTAGCATCTAATTTTTCTGGGTCTGATGCAGCATGCATACGCGACACCTGCACGCGGCGCGACCAACCCTTTCGGGTTTGGTATCTCGCGTACGCGAGCAAGGTGCACGCGTACGCGAGCAAGGTGCACGCGTACGCGAGCAAAGAAAAAAAAACGCACCCACGCGTACGCGTGACCCCTGTTTTGCTGAAAAATAATTTTTTTTTTGTTTTTAATGGTTCTCTAGCTTTCCAAACTCCCTTAACTTCTCCTTAAGACTTGTGGTTAGTAATTAGGACTTAAGATTAATAGAGATGGGTTAGTGAATTAAATTGGTAATTTTTTGTATAAATTTAGAAGACGGAGACTTATGTTTCTGAAATTCTGAGTGAGTAGGTGGAGTACTATATTGGCGATGGCTTTGAGATTTTGGTGAATGTTGAGTTGTGAAGTATATGGTTGAAGAGATTTTTGAGAAATGGGAATGTTTCTGATGAATTTGAGAAGTTGAAAACCGGTGATTGGTTATGATGAGTTGAGAACTTGGAAAGAAATGATAAAATTATTGGATTATATGAGAGTGTGCAGGGCCTATATCCCTAGCGTGGTAGTTTTTCTACTGCAAGAGTGTGTAGGGCCTATATCCCTGGCGTGACAGTTTTTCTGCTGCAAGAGTGTGCCAGGCACTATATCATTGGAATGATTTATGGTGAGACAGTTGTTGTTTCCTTCTCTGCTGCATGAATGTGCAGGGCCTATATCTCTGGCGTAGCAGACTCCCTGCTGCATGAGTGTGCGGGGCCTATATCCCCAGCGTGGCAAATTTCTCTGCTGCATGAGTGTGCAAAGCCTATATCTCTGGGCATGGCAGGAAGGCTACATTTGAAAGGATGTGTCGGGTTGGAATTTATAGACCGACAAGTGATATCACGAGCCAAAATAGGATAGACATTCATCACATGCATCTTCTATTTGCTTGTTTGCTTTGATTACTTGAGTTAGGCCTATTTGAATAATATGTCTATATGCTAATTGATTTACCTGTTATACATGAATACTATTTGTGCTTTACTTGTTTGCATTAAACGTGTTTTACTGGCGTTGTGGAGGCTCGGTAGGTGGTGGTAATGGGATCGCGCGGAGGTTAGGTTGGTGAAGGCTGTGGGATACAGCGGTGTGATTACTATTAGTTAGAAATCCCCTAAGTATAGATGACCCTGTTTATGGATTATGGTTTAAGTTATTTATTTTTGTTAAGCTTGAATATCTGTTTTCGATGTGAAGTTCTAGGATTGACTTTGGCATCCCGGAACCTTACATCTTATATATTGGGCATTGTTACCATACTAAGAACCTCTGGTTCTCATACCATATTTTGTTGTTATTTTTTAGATGCAGGTTGCAACCTACCACGGTGAGTTTGCGATATGGTGACAGAGTGGAGGATGATTCTTCCTTATGTTTTATTTCACTTTATTTTTGTTGTAGTATTCTCTCACCCTTTGTATATTTAACGTTGTTACCTTAGAGGCTTTATTTCTGAAAAACTTTGAGAGATAGGTTGTTGCTATTTTAAACTTCACAACTCTTTTGTATTTCAGTTTGACTAGCCGGCCTAAACTCCGCAGGCTGTGACTAGTCCTCTTTTCTATATCATACTTATATATATCTTGTTTATATTTATATAACTTTGTTGTCTTAGAGGCTTTATTTCTAAAAACTTTGAGAGATAGGTTTTTGCTATTTTAAACTTCAAAATTCTATTGTAATCAGTTTGACTAGCAGGCCTAAACTCCGCAGGCTGTGATTAGTCCTCTTTTTGTATATCATACTTATATATATGTCTTGTTTAATTTAAGTACTACCTTGTGTATCCTGGAGTTATCTACAAGGTTTTATATATATTATGTCTTGTTCTGTCCGTGCCTACACGTTTAGTTATCGTGTGTGAACGCTTCGCGTTTTGTAATTTCGCTTTATACAACTTTGAGCTTTTATTCCTTTATCGGGCTTCTAGTTATATAAATTCTTGGACATATATTATATATTATATGCTTTAGAACTGTCGTGGCACTTTGTTATCCTTTGCTTTACGGCTAGAGGTAAGGCTTAGGGTAATGGGGTGTTGCAGCAACAACATCAACAACTCAATTCCTATCTTATGGTCAACTAACCTAAGTTTTCACGATACATTATATTTTAGTTACAAAAAACCGAAACAATACCTTGGCCGATTCTCTGATAAATCCAAAACACCTCACTGTATACCGCACCACAAGCTTCTCAACCTGAGCCCCTCCCCAACGAACCTAGCCTCCAAAACTTGATCTCAAGCTTCCAATTCCTCAAGTTGACTCTAATCCACAACCAATTTTCAATCTAACATCATAATTACTACGATAATCAATATAGAATTCACTAGTTCAACATTCTACAAAGAGTTTGAGGGTGCTTAGCTTGCCCACAGATCAAGTGAGCTAAATCCGATAATATCCGCAAGTTAATTCGAATCTAAACACCAAATTCAAGCAAAATTCAACATAATTACACATTGAATTTCAAAATTTGGAGAGGAGAGAATTGAAACTGAAAATTGGATTCCTTACCAAATTAATTACTAGGTTTCGTAGAGCTTGTCGCACTGGTCGCGTGGCCGCAAACGATGCGGCGATCGGAGCTCTGGATCAAAAGTTATTTGGATTTGAGTATCTAAGTGAGGGTTTGTGTTTTGGAAGGTGTTCTTCCCCTCTTTTGGCTGAGCTTCAGCGTTTTAGCATGCATGAGAAAGAAATGAGCCTCATATCATTCAATTAAGTGGGTTGGATGGGCTTTTAGGCCCGTTTTGCCGTTTTAGGTCCGGTTCGGCCCGTGTGACCTAATTTTGGGCCAAATTTTTTAAAATTAATGTCAAAATTCTTATTTTAATTAGCTCTATTGCAATAAACTATAAAATTATATTTTATAATTTTCTTGATTAATAATTAATTTATTTGCTAATTATTTGCTAATTATTCGGAGTTTACATTTTTAACCAACACTTACTGCTGATTCAACCAATCATGGCCTTTGGCCCAAATCAAATCAACTCGGCCTCCAGCCCAATTCAAAACAAATCATCACTATCATCAATCCACCACCAAATACTCAAAATAGAAAACAATCACAAGCACAAACAAATTCAGGCAAACACATTTAAAGAACAGTTACAACAAGTATCACAGTTACCAGTTAAACAGAATTCATCAGATAGGCAAACTAAAATATTTAAACACACCTAAATAGAGAAAACAAATACAACATGATACATGTCTATCCTACTGGTCGTGAGCTCATGTGTTGGTTACTTTGCCAGAACTCGACGCATTCGGTAGCTAACCCGGATACCGTCCTCTTAAAAATCAGTAGGCGGTACATCATCACGATTCCTACCTGGTGAGCGGTACGCCACTACGAGTCCCACCATTGCGTTACACCACCAGGATCCTTGCAAGATTTTTAATTAGAAAACACACACCTATGGACGGTAAATAACCATGATCCCCACCATCTGTGAGGGGTACACCACCATGATCCCCACAGACATTGCGACACTGGACAAGCGGTATACCACCACGATCCTTATCAGGTCAAAAATCACATTCAAAACCATAATCTTTTAAAATCTTAATCTAGAGTAAGTGGAACTAAGTCACAACCCTTGCATACTATCCAAGCATCTCAAATACTAACCCGGAGTAAGTGAGATGAACCACAACCCTTGCATACTGCCCAGGTTTTTCAAATATCAAAATCTCTCTTTAAAAATATTTCAAATCCATTTCTCTTTCGTAAAACTCCTTTTCACCAAAACAAAAGTCTCAAATCAACTTCAACAATCCATTCTTTAATTCTGTTTAAAAATCCCAAAATATATAACTTTCAAAGTTTTATAAAAAAATTCGGCAGTACCTCTCCTAAAATTTGGACTTTGCCACCCTTTTTTAGTCCCAACCAAATCATTTATCAAACTCTTCTCAACCATTTTCAGTATTAAATTATTTCAAAATCAAATTATTTTCTTATCTCAAATCATTTTCAGTTCTCAAAATCATTTTCAATAAATTAACAAAACCAATTCTAATATTAAATTTTTTTCCAAAACCAACCAACTCCAACAACAAATCATTTATAAAATCAAATCAATTCAAAATCAAACCGGTTCCAGTACAATTTATACCAACTTCGACATAAACAATAAAAAATCATAATTTTTAGCCACCACAACCAATCAATAATTAAATCAAACAAACGGTTAGAGTCATCCAAAATAATTCAATTCAATCCATGAAACTTACGAAAATCATAAAAATATATTTTTTACATTAATATCGACTTGTAACAATTCTTGATAGTAAATTGAGTTTAAGAAATCACCCCTATCTCGATTGTCAAAACTGTCAGCGGCAAAACGCATTAAGACCCTTTTTCTCCTGGCCCACAACAGCAACGGTCGCAACCACAACTCCATAACGCTTTCGCAACAATAGCGGCAACTCCAGACGCGACATGCAAGGACTGAAACTCAACCAGTACTTAGAGAAGAACCAAGGAACGGAGCAACTGCAACTTCGATGATGATTTTCGACGAGCAGAACGGTAGCAGGGAGCTTTGGCGGCAGTGCAGCCGCTTGTTGTCACATGCAGCAGCGCCACCGTCACCTCCACTCTTCTAATCAGCCTCAAACAACAACGACAACGACTCCTGAAGGCTCCGGTGGTTGCAACAGTAGTGAAGGAAACCACCACACCTTTTCCTCTTCTCCATGACGTCCTCTCTCTCTCTCTCGTCTGACTCTTCTCGCAGCAACTCGATGGCGATGCTCCTCACAGCTGCAGTTATGGAAGGTTCAGCGGCTCCCTCCGGTGACTTCTCTCAAACAAAAGTGACGTCAACGTGAAGAGGAGGAAGATACAAACACTATAATCGGATTAGATTTTTTATTGGAGTTACGGATCTCAAAAAATCAAGCTCGGAAGCTCGGAGGTGCCATGGATTCTCTCTCTCACTCACGGTCCCTTTCCCTCTCTTTTCTTTCCAAGGATGTTCGGTCATGCATGGGAGAATGATGATTAATGGTGCTAAATGAGGATTATGTGTGCTAAGGAGGGGGCATGCAGTGACGGATCCAAAAAATTTTGGTAGTGGGGACAAAATTTATATTACATGATAATAATTTTTATAATAAAAATAATATGTGTATATAAAAAATTAAATATTAAATTATTTATTAACTACTATATATCTATATATATATATAAATTATAATTAATTTAAACCTTAATAATCATAAAATCAATTTAATTATTTTTAGTAAATTAGTTTCTAAAAATAAGGAGCTTCAATTAATAAAATAAATTATAATTTATTTATATTTAGATTTTTCGAAAATGCAGGTCGTTATAAACAACATCTCCAAAATACTCGTATGCAGCCCTGTTTCTTGCATCGGCCCAAAATGCATTTTTGATAGAGTGATTACTTTCAAGGTTAAGCTCGAAAAAGAAATTTTGATTCTTTTCTTTCATTCTTAATAAGTATTTGCCAAATTCTTTGAATCATCTTGTTTAGAAACATTCTATATTTCTCTTGTAATGTAATTTCTCACATCTTTTTCGATAAAACTTAGTTCGCGATGATTATCCGCTGCAGTTACGAATGACTGATATGTTTTACTCGGTCCGATTCTTGCTTTCTCATTGTTTTCAGTGGTACGACATACAAACATGCTTAGGTCCTTGTGTTGTTTAAGCATCTCTGTACGATCTGGAGAGCAAGGGTGTGAATGATTCAGAACAACTTTAGAAATTATCCAAAGACCGACGTCCTTCAATGTATGTACATATATCCTGGCTGAAAAGTTTATTCCAGTTGAGGGGTTTGTCTTCAGAGTTGGAGATATCTTGGATTTCGACTTCCCTTCTCAACTACATGTAATTAGTTGATTCTTAATCTCATCTCTCTTTCGAGTGGTGTTTCTTATTTTTGTAGAAAAACTAACAAATTTGGAATAATCTTTGTAGAATTTTCCAACTTCTTTCAGTGTCTTGAAAGTCATCCCAATCTTTGGGACAAATTGTTCATCAACAACACACCTGGACTGTAAAATGAACCGAAAATATTGTCATAACATGTGCATTCTGTAATAACCAATGGACCGAAACATGTGCATTCTATAAATTCATAAACTCCTGCAATCTATTCATTATCACTTTATTCAATTGCATTCCATTGCACTCAATTCAAAATAATTAAAAAATAAATCGAAAATATTATCAAAGCAAAACTATTGTATAATACCAAATGAACCGAACATTGTCCATTATATAAATTGAAATTCAAAACACTTGCGTCTAGAATGAATCAAAAATCATTTGAAAACGAAACCAATGTACAATTCCAAATGAACAGAAAATTGTGTTCATAAACAGCTAGATTTAGCGATTGCATTCCATTCCATTCAATTCAAAATTGAATAATCCAAACTTCATCCGCTTGATTCGATTCAGAAGAATAATCAAAATCGCTCTCATTCAATTAATTTGAATTTGAATCATTCATTGTATTTATATGCTATTAAAATCTGAATCTGAAATTTGAAAACGACGAATATAAAATACAATGCAGATCGAAGAAGAAAACAAAAAAAATACAATTTTTTACGTTGAAAAAAGAAGAAGAAGAAAACGAAAAAAAAAATTAGAGAAATCAGAGAACAGACAAACGAAAAGAAGCTTTACATTGAGGAAGAGAAGCTCTGCGTTGGAATAGAAGAATGAAGAGCAGGTTTACATTGAGAAAAAGAAGCTATACATTGAAGAAAAAGCTTTACATTAATAGGTAAGAGACACATAAACATAAAAAAATTTGGTTGACTTAGGAAAATTACATGAACGTGAAATATTTTTGTATATAGATATAATAGTTATTTTTTAAATTTTAGTCTTTCGAATTTTTTTTTCTTTGAA
>NC_029789.2:124316580-124339931 GCF_000816755.2 Arachis ipaensis | reverse complement strand
ACTAAGAATATTTTTGTAAGTTAAAAAAAGAAGTCTAAAAGATTAAATTTTAAAATAATTATTAAATTAATTTAGTGAGACCCAAAATAAAATAAATTTTGTAGTATATCATTGATAATCGTTTGATAAAATCCTTTAAATAAAAGTATTTGAATAAAAAACCCAAACCCTATGCATAGGGTGCGACACGTTGAAGGCACCGTTTTACTTTTTATATTATTTTAAACTCCTTTTATGTGGATTTTTTTTAACATGCTTTTATGTAGATTAAAGCATATATATTAGTTTTTTTTTTTTTTTATTTACGAACGCATACATATTACTACATTATTGTGTGACAGACTAATCCGTGATCTATCAAACGATACATATCGTAAAAAACAAAAAAATAATAAGCAGAGACTAGTTTTGACTTTTGAGGATTATAATTCAAACAACATTTATTTAAATTGATATTTTTTTTAATAATTTTTTATTTGAAAGTGATTTTAAGTATTATAATTCAAATAATATTTATTTTACTATAATCTATTTTAATATAAAGATTGCCAAACATAAATCATATTAATACAAACTTATTTTTCATCAAAATCAAATTTACAAAATCAATTTTATACAAATTTCTGTTTACAAACGATAATTCAAATACACACTAAGTCACCCTAATTAGCCACAACGATGGTTTCTGGCACCTTTGCAAATGCAACAGCAGCTGTCTGGTTATATTGAAACCAACACAACACGCGTCCTCTTCCACTACAACCATGACATTTCAGCAAGTGAGGAAAAAATTTTCTTCCTCACAGTAGCATAACCAGCCATGAAACAAGATATATTGTTACGAGTTAGAAAATATGACTAGAATTACTTCCCTCTTACTTGTGTATGAGACCTATGACATGAAATTGCTCACTTCTCCTTGCTCCAAGGATGAACAGTAACCCGACCAAAAAATATAAAAGAGAAGTATCTTTTGCTAAGGGTGTAATACCCCTCTATATTTTACAATCAAATTCATAATATTTTGCTTTCGGAACGAAAAGCACCATGCTGTTGTGCTTGTATTACAGACAATAATACAAGAAATCAATCTAAGGAATCTGCTAACTATCCTTACTAAGTGCATGAATTGTGTGCAAGATTCACAATATTATACAGCTCTGTAACTACAGTGAAATCAAGTAACCCAACTAGCTAACATTGAAATTTCTATAAAAACTATAACATGAAAATCTAGCTTCACCAAAACCAAATATTGCGACTATCAACAGCCTTCACTGAGGTAGACACCAATGGCATCCTTCCAAACACAGAAGCAAACCTGTTGACGCATTCACTTCTTTTTTCACTGTGACCTCCCAAACTGCTGATTCCAGTTGATCCAATCTCAAATATCTTTCCTGTAACAAAGAATGATTAAGTTAACAAACTTGTGTACTAAGGTGGTATAAACAATATGGTTCAAGAGGGGCATTAGTAATGTTCACTACGCGTTACGATCATTGGAATCAGGGACAACATTAAAACAAGGCTTAGATGGAGCATGGCGACCAGGTACTCTTTCCGCTTCTTTCGTATTTGTCACTGTCACCTTTTGGTACATCGTAAGTGACAGTAACAAATAAAAAGAAACGGAAGATTGTACATATTAACCCAGAAATGTACTTGAGCAGAAGGACTTGAGTGAGAATAAAAAATGTCAATTGATAACAAAACACAAGCAATTTCATTGCTTTCAAAGCAAGTTGCACTACCACGGCTAACCGTGCATTGCAGAATTCTTTGATAGAAAGGACAAAAAAGGAATCAATACTGTAAATTGTTGAAATATATGATAGAGCTTTGAAGTAAGAGACAAGGATAAGAAGGTGCAGTTAGTCAAGGTGAGTTATACTTAAAACCTTTACTAGTCATCACAGCTTCATCCGTTTAGCAGTGCTTAAGGGTATAGATCTGTTCTTATTCAGACAAGATCAAAAACCATTTTATCATGTTATGCAAGACACATGGAAACAACCTCCAAATAAACATGACAAAGGTAGGAATTACAAGTAGCTTTAGCAATCAATGAGTATTACTCCCTAAAGCAAATGGGCTAATTTTAGCTAAATGACAAATCACTTGGAACAAGGGAATTATATACATTGAGCTAGTGTGGGAAAGGAACTTTCCATGTGAACAAAATAAGCAAAAGGAAAAATAAAATAAATTATCCAATTCCTACGTAATTATTATTTGGTATTTTTTAATTAAAAGCATAAAATGCATTCAGGTATTCAACAATTACCTTTAACCCATATGGGGGGTGCACCAGTTGCGTTTGCAACAAGGAAAGACATTGCAATATCTTCACAGTTCCTGGGTATTAAGAAAACATTAAAAGAAGTTGGAATCGACAATATGGAATGTTTAAACTTCATAAACAAGAAAGCAGTGAATGATTGATTAGCTGAAAAGAACAACCTGTTCTTAGTTATATATTCTTTAAGTGACGTTGGCATTTGATTTGTGTAGAGAATGAAGTACTTTTTGTGAAAAAATGCTGCCTTGGAGAGCACCATGCTGTATGTACCCGTCCACCACACGGACCACCATCCACCATATTTAAATTTGGAGCCGCCACCTTTCTGCAAGCACATTCAATAACTAGAAGATTAGCTTAAGATGTTTTTAATATTTTACATAGAAATATTAATAAAGTAAATGTGTAAGGAACTGCAGAATTATGAATTAACCTTCAACTAATCTTAAGCTCACGTCAAGTTTATAGGTGCAACAAACAAAACTACCAGGTTTTACAAGGATGGACATAAGATAGAGTGATGAAATCCCTTCTTCTCTGACTAAAGTCCAGCTAATTAGCTTTCCCATCCCTTAGAATTAGATTGCCGCTAGTAACAATATAAAAAGTCCTCAGTTTGTGAGGCTCGAATATCTTAACTAAAGATTTAAAAACTATGCCTCTCTTGATGGCAATTAATAGGCATGCAAAAATTTGGAATGGAGCTTCACTTTATGTTTCAAAAGACTGCTTCCTGTGTGTTTGAAAAACTGCATATTAGACTCCAAACGATGAAGAGCAAAACAACGAACAAGAAATAATGCATGAAAATTCCAATAAAAAGAGGATGGGCTTGGTCGTTGGTCAACAAAAGTATAAGCACAGAAAGAAATATAGTGAAACAAAATCATCAAAAACATTTTGAATTGGGTGAAGTTAGATAAACCATACCGAGTAATCAACCCAATGGACACGAGGTACAAACCCCACCATTGTATCAGGTGCACTTTGCCAAACATCAAATGCAAACTCCACAGAAGAGCAAGGGAATATGACATCATCATCAATTGAGAAGACAGCATCGGACTCTAGATCTTTAATTTCCTTGAACCTGTTGTTCAAGCTATCCTCCTTGTTGATGTCAAACTTCAATTTGACTTGGTGCCCATCTTTAGGCACGGACTTCACCACGTGGTATAGATATTTCAGAAGAGAATCCGAAGGTGGATCTGGTTCGCTCCACACAATATGCACTGAATCAAGGCGAGGACACGATGAGTAATGCTTGATGGACTGCTTTAGAAGATCATATCTCTTCCATGTGTTCATCACTATTGAGTACCCTTTCCTTTGAACAAAAACACAACACAAAAGCCTTAAAATTCACTTTGCTGACGTTTACAAGCAGCATAATCTCAGAACACCAGTTAAGAAAATAAGTTCAACATGAAAACACCAATCCTAAGATGATTTTGATTTCTGGTATCCAATCAAGTACTACCTCATAGATAAAAGCTGTTCATTTCCACTCACTATCTTGAAAAGAAATCGTTTTTATGGAATTAGTGCAGCTGTTAAGCTAGATGTTGTTTAATAAGAAATAAGAAATGTTCAACATAATTTAAAAAAAAAAACAAAAAACTTTTTGTCATTTTCTATAGCTTTTCGTCCAGCAGCTTGAACTTGAATCTAACATGGATCTCTCTCTTGTGAAACAAACAAAGTACTAAAATACAAGTTCCTCAGTGGTCGTTTAATGTAGAATCTGTTTACATTTTTATGGAAGCTAAGAACCTCTAAGGAAAGCCTATAATTGTTACTTTAACACTCTACACGTTCATTATTAAACTTAAAAACTTTCATAAAAAACAGATTTCTCACCAATAAACATAGCAATTTTTATTCTTATTTTAATTTATTTCTCCAATTAAGTTGGCCTGAATTGAAAAAAAAATAAAAATAAAAAACAAGCATATATTAAGCAATTAACATATTTAACAAATAGGATTAAGTAATCAAAAGGAAAAAAGCGTATTGTAGTTAGAACCTGAAATCAGGGCCATAATAGGGAGCAGGTGCTTGATTATTCCAAAGGAAGAAGCTGGAAGCACTTGTGGAAAACGCGATTAGCGTAAGCCCGACGCAGAAGAAGAGGAGGAGCTTGATCTTGAACGATTTAACGGCTGAGATCGCGAGCAGGCGGACCCTCTGCTCAATCCAACGGTTGAAAAAGTAGCTCCCTCTCATCTCATCACCCGAGGAGAAAAGAAAAGCAAATAGTTTGTTTAGTTTTTCCGTTTTCCGTTAGGCCGTTACGTATTGTCAACTGCGGAGAAAGCCGGATCCCCCTTCTGACGAGTCGAACCGAACCGGTCTGGTTCTCTCCGTGGCCGAGCCAGAGAAGAAAAGGAGGACGTGAATGGTGTTTAGGGAGAAAGTGGAACGGGGAAGACCGGAAGACGGGAAGAGTTTGTTACTATTTTAATTTTTTTTTTTTTCTTCCTTTCTTTTTTAGCTATGTGAAAGAGGGAACGCAGAATGAACGTGGCAGGGGGAGTAGTTGATAATATGTTGATATTGTTGTTGTTCACGTTTTGTTGTCGTCAGTGTTTTTCAGAAGAGTCAGGCATGGCAGGGACAGCGGAGATTCATGCCTTTTCATTGGTAGTCCTTCAACAACATTTTGAAGAGGGCATGCCTCACTCACTTCTATTCTTTTAAAAAAAATCCAAAAATAAATAAATAGATAAGTCGAAAGATAATCAACAAACGATTGACGATGGTTATTAATTGATAATATCGGTTAATAACAATAGTAAACATTCTCATGAGTCACTAACAAATTTTAAAGTAGATATTTTTATTTTTTAAAAATATTCAAGAATTTTTTTCGATTAAATCAAATGATTTTTGAGTCGCTTTTAATCAAATTTTCAACTAAGTGTTGGATAAAAAAAATTAAAAACAAATTTTATTATAAGACAATTAAATCTCAAAAAATATATTTTAAGATAAATTAATCCCTTTTTAAAATAAGAGATAAATAAATCTATTTGATAGAAATAATTCTCAAAAATTTTAAAAAAATAAAAATTTATTAAGGACTGAGAATCAATTGTCTGAAAACAAAGAGATGAAAGTAAAGACGGAACAGTAATCATATTTTGAATAGCAAGAAGGTCTTTACCTTTGATCAATATGTCATCTAGGTAGCGGTTGATTTTTTTTTTATATAAAAAAAATATTGGTGTTTTTGTTAGAAATGAGATTATTTAATGTAATTAAGGTAGGTGAATTTTGTAGGTAAGAAGTCAACACGTGAGGGTATGTTGGACACGTGGCAATATCCTGACCAATACGCGAGGGACATGTTGAATATGTGGCAACATCTTGACTAATATGTGAAGTACGTGTTGAATAATTTCTACAATAATATAATACACTTCAAATGTCAATATTTAACTAAAATACTATCTCTATTTCTATATTAAAAATAATTTCTAATATCTGCGTACACTAAAATTTAAAGTTGAAACTTACCATTGTTCTTAAAAAACAAAGAGAGGTCTGATTCTGAAAACCAAAAGAAGATGAAACAGATACTAATTTTAAGAACCAAGCATATGATCCTTATTTTAATCCATACAAATTCTTATTTAATTTGCAAATTTGATCTAGATTTTCTTCACTAAATTTAGCCGGTTGTTACATCAAAATTAATTCACTTACAGTTTATTTGGATGAGATAAAGTTGGAAGAAAAGAAAATAGGAAAGAAAACGGATAAAAAATTTAGTTTTCCTTCTTTTGGATCAAAAGGAAAAATGAAGAGAAAATAGAAAAGTATGTATAGGATCCACTTAAAAGTTTTTACGTTAAAGTTGGGCAGAAAACTGAAATAGAAAGGAAATTATGAGTAAAA
The DNA here is from genome assembly GCF_000816755.2 of Arachis ipaensis. Lineage (NCBI taxonomy): Eukaryota > Viridiplantae > Streptophyta > Magnoliopsida > Fabales > Fabaceae > Arachis > Arachis ipaensis. The sequence continues at coordinate 124,333,729 of NC_029789.2, read as the reverse complement.
AGATAAATTTATCCTTTCAATTACAGAAATTAAAATCTCTAATTTCAATCTTTCCAAAAGAAGAGAACACCTATCTTCCTGGTCATTGTTACTTGTTTTTGCGTTTTGTTATATTTGTATATATTTAAAAAGAATGATATATATTTTTATTTATGACATTAAAAAACAACATAAAAGGATAAATTCAAAAAAACATTATTGTTAATAAAGATAACAGGTTAAAATTTTGAAATGTAATTGCAATTACTTTTTTTTATTAGAAAAATAATTTAAGTACATTGGTATAAGATAATTTATATATAATATAAGAAAATGTATTAAGGTAATTTCACTTGGTTATGATTTTCTCTCTTCTTATTTTTTCTTCTATCCAAACAAAAGAAAAATTTTCTTCTATTTTCTTTCCATTCATTTTCTCTTCATCCAAACAACATAAAAAAAATAAACTTTTTCTTTCATTTTCTTTCTTTCTATTTTCTTTCCTCTCATTTTTCATCCTCAATCCAAACAAAGTGTTAAGTTGAAGTCTATGGTGTAGATGCCAAAAGACATCTACACATATAGAAGTAATGTGTTTTACTTTTCTAAGTAATATTTGGCGTTTTTTTTTTGGGATTAATGAGATTTGATATCTACTATTAGTGTTCTCTTTTATGATGTGCAATAAAAATACTGTAATTTTTAGCTTTTGTCTATTTAAATATAATGTTAATTATATTGTTAAATTTTAATGATATTCATTTTTTTTGTCACATAATAATAGACCGAATAAAAAATTGAACAATTTTCAGTTGGGCTAATAAATAAGCATAGCTTTCTCTGTTTTTCTTTTTTCTAACTATGCACAGTAATAGTATAAAGTGCAAAATAAAATGATGTAACATATTATTTGGTTTCTTTATCAAATTTACTTATCTAACAATTATTTTTCTGATTATAAAAATAGACTTTATAATGTCATGACTCCTTTCCTTTCAAGAAATATAAAATGGTCATAAAGTTACTAAATTTTAAAGGTAAAAAATTTTATTTTTCTAATCATATTTACAAAAAATTATATTAAAATCAGATACGCTTTAAATATTTATAACATAAAAAGTTCAAGTATTATTTAAAAGTTATTAGTTTATATTTTTTGAATGTTCAATTTAATTTAATGTATTTTGATTTTGTTTATTTAGTTATTAGATTGGGTTTTATATTTATCCTTTGTTTTCTATTTCAATTTTAATATATCTTTTTATTCAATTTCAATTCTTGTCTTTTGTTTATTTTGAGTTCTGTTCTGTATCAATAAATCTATTACAAAATATATGTTTAACAATTAAATATTTTATCGCATTTTAAATTTGAGCTTTATCCTAAAGTAATATACTCTTAATTCTTTAGAATTGAATACTAATAAAATTGTATAATAATAATAATGTAAATATTAGTTAATATATAAATATTGATTAAATTACCAAATATATTTTAACCTTCAATAAAATTAATTTTTACCTTGTAAAAGTAAAATAAAAGGATATTTACAAACTATATATATTTTGTAAAACTTAAAAAGTTCAAACTATATAAATCATATATTTTAATTACTCACCAAATTAATAAATATATATTTGTATAGCAATAGGATTCGGAATTTCAGCATTGAGTCGAATAAAATATTCCATCGTTTAAAAAAGATTCTATTTGGCCCAATGTATACTAAAATTCAAGGTTGCGAGAACCGGACCGGTCAATAAACCGATGAGGTAATTGGTTCACTGATTCAGTGATTCGATCGGTGTTCAACCGGAATTCAACCGATTTAATTAAATGTAAATAAAATTATTAAAAATTTAATATATAATTTTTAATATTTAAATTTAATAATTTTTAAATCTAAAAATTTTAATATAAAAATAATTTTGAAGTTATACCTCAACATGAGACTAAAAGGTGTTATACCTCAAAATTAGACATTAACAGTTTTCTTAAAAATACTAACACTGGATACATTAAGATGCTCAGTAAAAACACACTAATAGAGATAATACATTCATAATAATTAAGACAGTGTCTCTCCATTATTTAGAAACAAATGATACCAATAAAAATAAAACCCTCTAAACTACATTTCCATACCAAGAGTGACTTTATCTAACCAAAGAGAACACAACATACAGAGAGATTAACAAAAGAAAAAATACTTCAATGCAGGAACATGTCCGTGAATGCCATGATTGATTAAATTGGGCGAGGGATTTGTCATGGCTTCAGAAGCGAATCCAAATCCAAAATCTAAAAATCCAAATTACAAATTACATCCAACAATTATAGCGAAATTCAAAATGATAACAATTCAGAACCCAGAAGATTATATCAATTCATCCAGCATTCAAAATAAAAAATTATACTCAGCAAAATTCAAAATCCAGAGTTCCAAAATTGAACTTATATCAAATTTATATTCAGTAAAATTCAGAATTACATAACAATTAGTTCATATAATTAACAAAATAAAAAAATTGAAAAGAAGAATAAGAACTCTGCATCAAGCCATCAATTCATATAATTAACAAAATAAAAAAATTAACTGAACTTAAATCTGAACTAAATTCCTCACTACAGCAACCAGCAATTCATACAGCTAATTAAAACCAAATAAAAACAACTAATTGAAAAACCCAAGAACTCACTGCGATTTACGGCAGCAGAACAGATGCCCGACTAGTCGACCACGATGTTGACGACAAGCCGACGACGGGGACACCAAAAGCTTCAGTGTTCAGAGTTTAAGACGACGACACTGCTAACAGCGGTGTTGTGGGGTGTGTCATGTGTGTTCTTCTAAAGACCAAACGACGATGATGCTAGACGCTTCAAACCACGAGGGTGGCAACCGCTGGTGGTCACTGGCTTACTGCCAGCGTCGATTGTGGTGTGGATGGTGGAGTCCCTCTGCTCGTTGGAGGAAAAGGAAAGTAGGGTTGAGGGAGGCGTGTCGTGACAACTGAGTGCTGAATGATTTGGGGGTGGGTTAGGTTAGTGGGTGGTGGGTTTTGTTTTTTTTTTTTTTTTTGGCGTCACAAAACGACGCCATTTTGGGCTATTTTAAAAAACCGGAACTTCAAAAAACCTGCTCGGTTCATCCGGTCTACCGGTTAACCACCGGTTTAACCGGTTTTTTGCAGAAAAATTTTGGGGGTCAACCGAACTGGCCAGATGACCGATTTCTGGTTAATCTGGTCAAACCGGCCAGTCCGGTCCGATTTTCAGAACAATGCTAAAATTTGAATTTCATTAAAATTTTAATAACATAATTAATGTTACATTTAAATAGACAAATTCTAAAGATTGCAGTATTTTTACTGCACAGTATGAAAGACAGCATAAGTTGCAGACACCAAATATCACTCATAAAACCAAAACACGCTATTTCTATATGTATAGATGTCTTTTGGCATCTACACCATAGACTTCACCTTCACTTAATTACCCATTTAAAAATACATTATTGAAATCGAAGTGCCTTATATATCAACCAAAATACAATGTAAGAGTTAAAATGATTCTAATAGTTGCATGCTTAATTATAAGTCCAAAAACTTGGTTATAATCAACTCTTTCAATCTGATGATTACCCTCTGCAACAAAGCGAGGTTTTTATATTTTAAAATATTACCATTTGGATGCCTCTTAATAGCATAAATCCACCTACAACCAATGATTTTTTGATTCGGAACAAGAGTAGTTAGAGTCCAGGTCTTTGTCTTTTAGAGAGCATTTAACTCTTTAACCATGGCTTGAAATCAATGCGGACATGATAATGCTTGATAAAAGGATGTAGGGATTACTAAATCCAAAATTAAAGATGTTACGGTATGTAAGATTTTTTATTTTTAAATTTTTAACTTTGTATTAGTCTGCACAGGATGTAGATTAGTTGTAGAGAGTGATGGTGGTATGTCTCCAAATTGAATTTAAATTCCAAATATAGAATAATAGAAATATTATCTTTGTGTAATTGGGTGTGGAGAGGAGGTAGTGAGAATAAAAGGTGGTAAATCTTTTTGCTGAGATGAAATTAGTGGTATAGAAAAATTGGAATTTAGAATGAGAGGAGGGTTGTGGAGTTTGATTTTGATTGATGTTGGGAGAGAAAGCAGGTAAAATAGAATTAGAAAAGGGAGTAGAGGGAAGAGAGATGAAAGAAAATGATAAAAGAAGTATGAGGAAAAGACAATTTATAAGAAGGTGGAGGTGAAGCAGATTTTGAATGAAAGAGTTCATTGTATGAAAATCTAGATTCATAAAAAATAATATGCCTAGATATTGTTGAGAATAAGTAGTATGACTACAATCCAATCAATTATGTGTCAAATAATTTGTTATTGTTATTATATTAAAGGGTTAATATAATAAAGTCTTTAATTAAAGGGTAAATTATACTTTTTGTCCTTAATGTTTGCTAAAAGTTTCAAAAATATTCCTAAGTTTTTATATGTTTCAATTTTGTCCATCAAATTTTTGATTTGCTATCCTTATTGTTAATTTTTTGATAATTAATATTTTTCTTTCTAGTTATACCCCCTCATATCCCCATCAATCTATCATCATCATCATCATCATCATCATCATCATATCTCTCTCTCTCTCTCTCTCTCTCTCTCTCTCTCTCTCCATAATCATCGAGTAACCACTATCGGCAACGGTGGCGGCAACTGCAGGGAGCCGAAGAGGGCGAGAAGAAGGCGGCGACAACTAATGGGAGTTGGGTATTTACGGCACCACTCTCTCTCCACCAGCATCATCATCTCTGTCCTCACCATCATCTCGACCACCATCATCATCATCTCTCTCTCTCCGTCCTCACCATTATCTCTACCACCGTCAAAATCGAGCAACCACTATCGGCAGCGGCGGCGGCAACAATTGTAGGGAGCCGAAGAGGGCGAGAAGAAGGCGGTGGCAGCTAACGAGAAAGGGACAGCCTTTGCGGATTAAGAGAGTGAGCTTGGTGTCATTGTTGGGTATTTGTGACACCACGCAGCAGCGGAGGTTTCTCAGAAGTTAGGGGTATGCAATTTTTTTATTTTTTAGTTTCCTGAAAACTCAATATAGGATGTGAATCTGAAATATGTCTATTGCAGATATATAATTGTTATTGTTGTTATTGATACTATTATGTTTTGTTTGTGAAGAGATAGTTCAAAGTCTCGAAATGGGAGTGGATGAAATCTTGGGTTGATTTTGATGTAGTTTGAGATGTATTTTTTGTGTTTATTGGCTAGGTCTTTGGATTATCTTAAAAAATTTTGGAGTTGATTGTGATATAAATATTGTTCTTGGATACGAATATTTGGTAGTGCTTCAAAGGAGGAGAGAGATGGCTTCAGTGGTGCTGGAATTGTGTAAAGAAGAAGAAAAAGATTGGTCATCGTCAAGAATGGAGCCCGATGGAGATGGTGGTGATGGAGAGTCGGAGGAGAAAGAAGGAGAAAAAAAAAAGGGGTATGGCCAATGATGATGGAGAAGGAGGTTGATAGTGGTTGCTCAATGATGATGCTGGTGGAGATGATGGTGAGGATGGAGAGAGAGAGAGAGAGAGAGATGATGACGATGGGGATTGAGGGGTATAATTGGAAAGAAAAATATTAATTATAAAAAATTAACAATAAGGATAAAATTGATGCAAATTGAAAATTTGATGGCAAAATTGAAACAAATCAAAACTTAGGGATATAGAAGATGAGGAAGTAGTGGAGAGGAGGTAGTGAGAGTAGAAGATAGTGAATCTTGTTGCTGAGATGAAGTTGGTGGTATAGAAGAATTGGAATTTAGAATGGGAGGAGGATTGTGGAGTTTGATTTTGATTAATGTTGGGAGAGATAGCAGAAAAAACATAATTAGAAAAAGAAGTAGAGGGTAAAAGATGAAAGAAAATGATAAAAGAAGTATAAGGAAAGGACAATTTATCAGAGGGTGAAGGTGAAGCAGATTTTGAATGAAAGAGTTTATTATATAAAAATCTTTATTCATCAAAAATAATATGCCTAAATATTACTCTCTAATCAGATGAGGTAAGACACTTGTACCCCATGTGATTGGATGCATTATCAAGACCAATAGAAGGTGTTGACTTATAATCAAATTTATGAAAATGGTATGGTTTCATGCATGGATAGCATGCACATTCAAATATCTTCAAAAAATTGTAGTGTGGAGAATGATTATGGAATAACTCATATAGAGAATGATGGCCAATGTGTATAAAAGGTAATCTATTGATTAGATAGACTACAAAAAGGAAGACATCATCCCGGTGTAAAAGAGGAATTGATACATTTGCAAATATTGTCATACCAATTTCTGTGATATGGCGATGTTTGTAGTCTGGCCTCCCATTTTGTTAATGGGTAGGAACAAGAGAAGTGATGAGATATTCCATGTGTTGCCAAGAACTGAGTGGAGGTTTTTGACAAAAATTCTCTGCCATGACTGCACAGTTTTAATTTTTCTTCCAGTATGGTTTTCTATTTGGTTCTTAAATTGTATAAAAGCTTGAAGAGCTTATGATTTGGTTGTTAACAAAAAAATTGAAGTGAAATATGTAAAGGCATTTACGAAGGAAATATAATAGTGAAATCTATGAAAAGAAGAAATTGGTGAAGAACCTCAAATGTCAATATAGATCATATCTAATGGTGCATGAAACTAAAAACATCTAATTGAAAGGAAAAATAATGCATCTTTACTAAACAATAAGATTCACACAAAGGTTCTTTTATTGATTATAAAGGTGGAGTTGGAATATTACAATTTTGCATAACCATCATAACAATTTTAGAATTTGGATGTCCTAACCATTTGTTCCATAGATGGTAATTATTAGTACAAGAAGCATTAAAGCATCTAACTATATTAGAATCAACAAGCAAATCAGAATTAGAAATTGTAACATTCTTGAAAGCATAAATTTTACTCTTAGGTGCTCCTTGAAGTAGAACCTGATAAGTATTCTAACAAATAACACCACTTGACAGCATGAAATTGGAAATAGCAATTATTGTCTTGTGCAAATCACTGCACGCTTACCAAATTTTGTGTGATTTTTGGTGAATGCAAGAGTTAATCTAAGAGATATTCTTTTTTGTATCTAAAGAAACAAGAAAAAATTTGCCAATACGAGTTATGTCAATACCTTGTCCATTACCTAACACAATCTGATCAGGTCTAGCATACTCATTGAATGTCAAAAAATTGTTGGAATCAGATGTGACATAGTGACTAGCACCGGCCACTGGTGTCAAGAAACTATGCAGGATCAGAAACTAAAGATGGTGTAGTGAGATAGGCATGTAGTGTATGGTATGATGGAGGAGGAGGTAGTATAGAAGCCTGAGATACTATCGAATTGAATGTGGTTGATTAGTATACTTAATCAAATTGATGAAAGAAATTTAGAACAATGTGTCCACGTTTAGAACAGACTTGGCAGAGAGGGCGATTATCTTGAGAAGAAGAACGTTCACTTCTAAATAATCTTGCACCTTTGCCTCTTCTAGAATTTGAGTTTCCACGAAAATTTTCCCTTCCAAATTGTGTTCTCTGTGCATAATTTGCTTGAACCAAAGGACTAAGCTCATTTTTTTAGAAATGATCAAACATATTCTCATGGGATAAAATTAAAGCAAAGATTCAGCCTCAATAAGAGAGACGTTTTCAGATTTTGTCATTACTGAAGATATGAACATTGCATAATCCTCAAAATGGCCATCGGTAATAGCTGAATTGTGATCATTAAGAGACAAGGTATATCCAATTCTAGCAAAAGAATAAACAATCTTAAGAATTTGTTGAAGATAATTAGCAGCTCAAAGACCCTTGTTTTTAACAGATTTGAGAAAAATAATCTTGAATGATCTCCCAAACTTGATAAACAAATTTACAATCAAGCATACGATTCTTGAATGATTCATCAATTGCTGTAAGAAGTCAAGCCATTAAAGCATGATTTTTGAGTTTCCATACCTTGTAAGTTGATGATTTTCTGCCTGCAGCTTTGGATTCTTCAGATTCAAATTGAGGAGGGATCTTATCTTTAATGATATGATCTCCCAAATCATTTGCATTAATTACATATAACGCGAGTTTACTACAATAAATTCTAGTTAAAACGGCGGTATTTTTGGGTATTTACGGTGGTTTGAACCGTCATTATTACCAGGAATGACGATTTTAGAAAGTGACGTAATTCTGGGCGCCATTCTAGTTATTACGGCGGTTTTAAAAAAATTGCAACAATTCCCTGGGTTAAAATGGCAGTTTTTGGATAGGTTAAAATAGCGGTTCAAACCGCCATTATTTCCAAACAAAATGACATTTTTTGGTTGGTTAAAATGATATTTATGAACTAGCATTTTTACCTTAGCAGAGTGGCGTTTTTGGTTGGTTAAAATGGCATTTAAAACCGCCGTTTTTACCAAGTTAAAACGGCATTTTTAGTTGGTTAAAACGATATTTTGAACCGCCGTTTTTACCCGGATAGTGGCATTTTTATTGGTTAAAATGGTGTTTGAAACCGTTTTTTTTACCTATTAAAATGACATTTCATGTTGTTTAAAATGGCAGTTACAAGCCACCATTTTTACTGGATAAAAGTGACATTTTTATCGTTTAGAAAAGTAGTTTTAACCGTCGTTTTTACCGTGTTAAACAAATAATTTTTGTTTAAAATTTCACAATAGCAAAAAATCATAATCCATAAATAAAATATTACGTAATTCATAAATAAAGTAGTAAACATAATATATAATTTTTTTAGTATTGAAAATTAAAAGTAATAACTCCAATACAAATAAAGTATCAACTATAGCATAATTTTTTAATTCTAAATGTCTTCATTTAGATTGGCTCCAATTTCTAGCAGTGTGTCACATACATCTCATCTATAAAACGAGGTAACTTGCTTGGCTAATACCTTGAAAGTAAGAATAACATAATATCATGATCTTGTTTCTTCCTGTGAATCTTCTTTCTGGCTGCTCAATTTCAAAATATCTTCCACCAAAATTTTGCCATCTGCTTGAAATGAAAAGTACAAATAGTAGTAATTATTCACTCTGGTAGTTGAACTAATTGACAAATTTAGATTCTTTATCTGCTCCTATTTATAATCTTCCTATGGTTACATATTCTATTATTCTATCTAGGGGTGTTCATGGCCCGGTCCGAAGACTCGGCCTAGTCCTGAACTTTTTAGGGGCTAATTTGGTGTGATTTCATCGGGTCTAGGTTCGGGTAAGGGTCTCAAAGATAGACCCGATCATTATTTCGAGTCAGGTCCGGGCCATAGCTCGGGTCATCCGAACTCGGTCCGGTGGCCCGGTCATCATACACAATTAATATTTTGTGTTATTAGTGATGGATGATGGCTATTCTTATGTGAAATTTAAGTACTGTAAATCTTAATATTTTGTGTTATTAGTCATTATAAGACTATAGTTAATGCTTTATATTTAAAATGCATAAGACTTTAGACTAATGCATAATATTGTGTTATTTGTATTGATTTAAATATTTAGTGTTATTAGATAATATTAGTACTGATTGTGGTTATGCTTTAATTTTAGGGAAGGGTTGGTTCTTATTATATTTTTCTAAGTGAATTTTACCATGTCAAATAATGGTTGGAGTCTTAGACATTTGGATATTTTCACATGCTAACTTATAAAAAGGTAATGCTAACGGCCCGGTTTTCATCCGATTTTTACCCGGTATAATCGTGGCCCGAAAGTGTGTAGGTTTCATCGGGTTTAGGGCCGGGTTCGAGTCTAACAAATAGGTCCGGTATATATTTTCGGGTCGGGTCTGGGTCACATCAAACCCGGTTTCACCCGGCCCATGAACACCCCTAATTCTATCAATACATTTAGGAATTGGGTTTTGTCATCACCAATTCTTCTCAACACTCTATTATTTTCCATATTGATACTTATATATTACTATAGATATTAAATCCGACAAGGTTGAGTACGAGCGAACTGGTTTGATTCAATCAGTTAAATCATGTCATATATGCTAGTCTTTAAAAATAATTCCAAAATGGCTACTGTGGGAAACCGAACCTGGTATCTTCAGTTTATAAAACAACAACAACCATGATAAAAAAAAATCAATTATTACACAATAGCCAAACAAAAAAGTAATTTTAGAGAATCCTTCCGCTTATGACTTCACACAATTTAATAAAGTTAATTGCGCAACAATTGGCCACTGTCAAAGTCAGCATCTAACTACATCTATGTTATAAAGGATGGTAGGTAGGGGACTAAATGACACTAACCATGTGAAGAAACTCTGAAAACATCAAACTAGGAGCCACACTGTTATTTTTAATGGACCTTTCTATAAGTATGTATGATTGAACCTCATCTAGTAGCTAAAACAAAAAACAGAGGTGCATTAGGAAACACCAAAAACTTGTCCATCCAGCAGCACCGAAATCTTAGAAGTCAGAACAGCATTACTTGCCATGATGTTTCAAAGTTACAATTCCAAAAAATAATTGAACTTGCCTATAAGCAATTCAGATACTCCATATCATAACTAATAATCGAAACCAAAACTATAACGCAATGATGATAACATAAGCAAGCAAGAAAGCAACTCACCAAGTAGGAGTTAATCTGAAGAGCTTTATCTTTGAGCTCAGGTTTAACTGTGAGCTTGTGAAATCCAATTTTCAGCTTCTTCGAGTTCAAAGCTTCCTTTGGCTTCTGACTTGGTGGCTTGAAGCGCAAGAGCAAATCAACGAACCACGAATGGTTTTCCTTCAATTTCTTTACCTAAATTATACCAAAAAAAGGCAGAATGAATAATTGAGGTAAAAGCACAAATTTATACATGCAAACTGGAGAGAGAGGGAGATATATATATATATATATATATGAAGTTGTACCAAATTTGGTGGAAGATCTGAGGAGGGGGATAAGTTTTCGAGCTGAGTGAAGAAGAGAGTGAATAAGTCCCACCAGAGAGAAGTGTCGACGGAAGAATTCTATAATAATTTGCATACCTTTTTTTTTTCAAGCCTCAAGAATTCTTCGAGTTCCTTGCTAACTAACTGAAAATTTATCAGACAAATGAACTGGTTCACAATCACAAATTTATGACAAAACCTCAACAAAATCCACCTATTCTTAAATTTGTGAAAAAATCTTATACAATGTAACAATACTATATGATACCAGACTCTGAGTTCTTACACTATTATATGTCACAACATGTCTTCATTTTTTAGATTTACAAATTTCATGTGTACCTATATACCTATACCTATATATATTGTATTTACTAGTGGCCTAACCTCTAAAATAAAAGGTTTTAAGAGCTAGATGCTGTGTGGCAAGATGGTTTAGATTCAATTATAACCCGAGCTCCTGAAGCAAGCCTATTGATTAAAATTAAACTTGTCAATCAATGATTGAAAACTAAAGACTCAAAGTTACTTTTGCAATGAAGTTTAGACATAGAAATATGTTTTACCTGTCTGTAGGAAAAGTCATGCGTATGGGGTTTGTCAAGTAGAAAACCAAGCAAGATTAGAAGTCCAAATGGGATAGTCATCAAACCAAACACTCCCTATGAAGAAAGATCATAATACAATATAAGTGACGAAGTGCACAAAAGACAAGAAAAAACTGTGCATTTGATTTTTAAAAAATAAAAGGTTGCAAGAGCTAACCATAGGGCCTATAAGGTGAACAAAGATAACACTAATGGAGAATCATAATAGTGCTCCAATAGAAGAACTGAAGGCACATAAACTCTGTATATCAACAGCAAGTAAATAGCTATATTTCAATTTGACTTGCTCAATTCAATAGATGGAATTTAAACCTTTATTTTCCTGTGAAAGAATTGAGATTGAGAAACTTTATTCGTTTCACTTGCTTTTGTTCCTAAAACGTGTATTGATATTCGATGTGCTCAATTCCTACCTTGTTGTGTTGTCATGAAAATATATTTTGCTTGATCATGAACATATGAATGAAAGAAATTAACACATCACAATTTTTTAATTTTCCACGTCCACAAGAACAATAGCCATCCCAATTCAGGTTGCCCTGTTAAAGAAGACTAATATATGAACACAACTAACTTCACATGAATCGAGTCCATACAATTCTTGATAGCACCACTCGCCTGCCAATTAATCCACCGAGGTTCATGAAAAATTGCAAACCAAATCAACGCTACTAAATTCATGTGCGTGCTGTAACTAACATGTAACTAGCGTTCATCATCTAAAAGAGTACGGTATCGGCAAAAAGTAAAGCAATTGATTGGTAACTTCTAAACGGTAATCCAAAGCGTAGTTTTATTCAGATAAAAGCTAGAAGAGAATGATAATTAGCAAAATCATACCTTGAAAGGTAGAAATGAAACCGCAGTTAGTTAAACGCATTTAGAATATCCTAAGGATGATTCCTCTATGTCTTGTGATTTCAACTCTTCACTTGATCTGCACATTTATTCAAAGGTTTCATACATATGAAAAACTGCTCAGTTTGTTAAGCCTATATGTTCCTATCAGATGTCAATCAAAATCAATTACAAAAAGAAACATTAATCCAAAGTTCAAGCCACAAAAGAATTCCTAGAGTTACTACTTTTCAATTTAATTTTACTTTATCATTAAATCATGATTTCATCATCATTATTATGAAATGTTTCAACGATCCCTTCTTCAGAAACCTTAGCTCCTATAGTTTTAGTAGTTGTAGTTGCCATTTCGCAAAATTTGTCATGTATTCTGAAATTTTGGATCAATAATTCAAGAGATCGAAGGAATTAGAGTAAAATATTTTCAAGAGAACAAAGAAAAAGAGGAAAAAAACCTACCTCGCGAGCTTGTGGGAGGAGAATCTCAGAGCACAGTAACTAGATGGGCGAGATTGCCGGCATAGGAGAATGCCACCAGAGGAGATCATCGCAATAGGAGATGTTGCCGGAGGAGACCGTCGCAGGAGGAGATTGTCATTGGAGGAGAGGTCACCAGAGAAGATCAGCGCTGAGGAAGATGTCGCTGAATGAGATCGTCGTTGGAGGAGGTCATCGCCGGAGGAGATCGGTTAAAGGATGTCATTGTCGGAGGAGATTGGTCAAAGGAGATCGTCACAGAAAAAATCACTGTGGCAACGATTCAACCTTTGTGTTTCAATGGAAAATGAGAATTTGATTAGGGTTAACTTTTTTTTATATAGCAGTGATAATGGCATTTTAAAACTATCAGAATTAACAAAAACCACCATTAAATGCAATTCAATTATGACAATAATAAAAAATGTCATAATATCCAGATATTACAACAGTTTTACAAAATCGCCGTAATATTAATACTATTTTATGTCTTTTTTTTGTAGTGGTTGTTGTCATCTTTAATGATTATCATTTGTTAGTTTATCAAGAATGGATAAAGAAGAAGAAGTATTGGATTGAATAGAGATGATTACACCATAGATCGAATGGCTCTATAATACCATGAGAGAATCAGTGCAATGAATGTAAAGCATGAAAACAGAGAAAGAGTAATAAAAGCAAAGACTGAATAGTTCTTATTATTATTGCACTACATTAGACACAACTATATATAGTAAAGAGAGGATACAAGAAAAGGAGGAAAAAACTATTACAAAGTTGTTACAATCTTAACAGAATAACTAACTTGGCTTCTATACAAGTAGTCAGTAACTTGAAGGCTAAGTTTTGTGATCTTTTGTGCTTTTATCCTCATTAAGGACGGAAGTATTTTATTTGAAAATTTTTTTAATCAATTTAATAGTTTTTTCTAAAAATAATCTCTAAAATATTATAAAATAAATTAATTTAATTTTAAAAGAATTCTATGTTTTAATTTTAGATATCATATGATATGATAAGATAATAAATTAATGACACATGTTATAAAATAATTGATTGATATATCATATCAATAATATAAAATATCATACCACATGTTATCATTTTATACAGAATTAAATTAATTCTTAAAAGCACATATATAAATCATTGTCATTTATAAAATTTTAAAAATAAGTTAAGATAGGTTTAAAATAAATCTTTTTTTTCTTTTTTCATAAATCTTAAAATTTTTATTAATTTAAGTGTACGTACTAGTAATTCTAATATCATTTATTCGCCTGTACAAGCAAAACTCTTTCTACAAAGAATAATATATAAAAGGATAATATATTATTAATTTTTTATTTTTTTTTATACATCCAATTGTATATATAAACGTAATAATCGAAATACAGAGATAAAGTACACATTTTAATCTCTAAACTCTAAACTTGTAGAAAATATAAAATTAAAAAAATATTTTGCATTTCCTTGTTACTTTTACAACCAAATAAAGTTCTATATTTATTCTATTTATATTTTTCATTCAAAGACACAATTTAAAGATTTTTTATTTAAATAAATTAAAAATTATTTTATTTGTTGAAATAAATAATTTTAAAAATTATTACGAAATTACGTAAGATTACTTATCTCGTTTACACTGTAAACGAGATAAGACAATGCGCGTGATACGTGTATATCTCGTTTACAGTATAAACGAAATACAGTAAGATAAACTTCTAACAGCTATAAAAAGGTGTGCAACTCTTGGCATTCTCGACTTACATTTCATAGCTTCTTCTCCTCCATTTTTCTTCCCAAAAATAGGCAAAAATGTCTAATAGTAGCAGATATGTGGTTGTCTGTGTACCCCAATTGTCATATGAGAAACAGTGACAATGGGGTGATATTTGAGTGTGATACTCCGTTACTGTTCCGCACTTGACACGTAAGTTTGTTGTCCGAGTTGAAGAGTCTGATATTGAGCAACCTTGGTGGTTTAGGGAGAAAAGCGATCAGAAGGATGGGGTATAGGTTGCTAGCACCATTGGGTCATGGAGTTTTTTGGTTTCACCTGTATCGCCTCCAGGGCGACGAGCATGTGCGATTCATGTTTGACATCCATAGCAGAATCATGGTGGAACAAGTGATGGAACTTTCCGCCGAGGTTAGTGACGTTGGTGGCAGTGGATCCGCCCACTCGACCTTTGTGTAGGATGACCCACCTCTCGCACTACCACCGATTCATGTTGCTAGCCCAGTGGAATACATGGACGTCGGTGATGAAGACTCCGTTGAAGAGTACGTTGTGGATAGCAACGATAGTGATTCGTTTGAAGATGATGATAAGCAGGAGTTTGTACCAGAGACGCCAGCCAAGGTAGCGGTGCACTATGTGTTGCCTCTCCCCACCCGATTCCGACGCTATCAGATGTACCAAGTCACTATCATGCATTAGATCTGGACGCGATGCATGAGAAAACTCCTTTTCCAAGCACCGGGAAAGACGATTACAACCTAGACGATAGAGTGGAGTTTTATGTCAACCACAGAGTCAAAAATAGAGATGCAATAATGCAGGGTGTGAAGAACTACAGCATCCGCAGAAGTGCTGAGTATCGAATGGTCGAATGGAATCAATTGAAGTACCATGTTCATTACTGCCAAGCTGCAACTGGATGTCTTTGGAGTCTCTATGTAGTCTTCCGACAGAACTTCGGATACTAGTGAGGTCAAGTTTAATTGTGGCGTATTTACTCATTCATGATTGCTATATCTAGTGTAGTTTTCAACCATGAATGTTTTATTTTGTTAGGGAGGCCTGGAGAGTTGGTGGAGCGCATACATGTTTAGCATCCACCATGTCCTAAGACCATCGACAGTTAGACAGCAGCCTCATTTGCAAGGTCAACCTTCTGTTGATACAGTCCAACTCATCCGTCAGCATCCCTATCCTGTAGGGTGTAGTTCGACAAAACTATCACTTCAAACCCTTGTATTCTGTGTTTACATCGCACTTTCTGTAATGAATTATCGACACAACACTTATACAAAATACTTATACAAAATACTAGGTAAGATAAGGTCAACATAAAGTACATAAAATATTCATACGAAATATCGAAATATCATGAAACCTTAAGAAAATATAATACTACGTAAGATACAGTTAATAACATCATAATCTACATAAAATACACAAATACATCATGGGTGCTGGTGGTCATGGTAGTGGAACTGATGTCCAGTGCCACAAAGACATTCACTAAAGTAATTAATAATCTAATTATTAAATTTTAACTTAATAATTTAATTTAGGTAAATACAAAATTACATAGTTCACTTAAAAAATAAATTTTAGTTGAATAGTTAATAACTAAATTAAAACTTAAGAAACGTGTAACCAATAAACTAACTTCAACGGTTGGAAAAATCTATCAAAGTATTTAACATCTAAATTAATAATTATGTAGTTAAAACCTTAACTACAAAAAAATGAGAACCACATTCCTAGAATTATCCCCTATCAGTAACACGTTGCTAACGATACAAATTGTATTCTAGTTCTTGGCAAGTATCCTAACTGTGTCTATATGTATATGGGATAACATAAACGTCAAGATAAGAAAACTAACCGCAAAATCGGCTGCCCCGATGTAGTGCCAAGTCGCGTTTAACTTATTGATGTCTGGATCATGTGCATCTGCGCACGCCATCTTCGTCTTACTCGATAATATGGTCAGAAAGGGGTAGAAGAGAAGAGAAAGTAGTGAAAATGTTCGAAATAGGACCCAAAACTTCGCTGTAAATGACATCTATATATAGTGTGTTACCTAGTCTTATCTCGTTTACAGTGTAGACGAGATAAATTTGCACGGTAAACGAGATATACACGTATTTTGCATACTATCTTATCTCGTTTACAGTATAAAAGAGAGACATATAAACTTATCCCTGTAAACGAAATAAATAATTTTACGTATTTCTATAATAATTTTTAAAATTATTTATTTCAACAAATAAATTTTTTTTAAATTTATTTTTGAAACTATAGATTTTGTAAAAGTCTTATAGTAGAGTATAAAATATGTAAAATAGTATATTTCTATTAGAAACTCCAATTACAAAATAATAACAAAACTCTTAAAAAAAAAAGTTTTTGTTTAAGAAATACACCAATTTCATAAGAAAAAAAAAAAAGGAAAAAGCCTTGTGTTGGAACAGCGAAAGTAAGTAATTTAACACTCTAAAAAATAAA
>NC_029789.2:124308087-124316555 GCF_000816755.2 Arachis ipaensis | reverse complement strand
ACAGTGCACATATATATATATATATATATATTTTGCAAGATTTACCTAAAACAAAATTTGGAGCACTACTGTCTCTAAAATTACATTGTCTAAATAGCTCTTAGATGGCTTGTTCACCTAGCTTGCCATATTTTGGAGTACTACCCTATTGACAAAACTGCTGAAGAAGGATTGACCCAACAAGAGTATCTTACTACTTGTTCAGAATTTCAATTGCCTCTTCACTATCCACGCTACACCAAAGGTGACTATGAAATCATGGAGGAGTGGAAGGTGGGTTCAGAATTTCAAGTGCCTCTTCACTATCCACGCTACACCAAAGGGGACTATGAAATCATGGAGGAGTGGAAGGTGGATTTGCTTATTCAGCAGTATGGGCTAAGCTTCAAGGGCACCCTTCATGACAAGAGGACTTTTTATAAAAAGATTTATCTCCTTATTATAAAAAGATTTGGTCCTTCTTACTAATTTTGGTATTAAAGATCCTTTTTAATAATTAAATCTTCCTAACGATCCTTTAAAATAATTTTTCCATTTAATTATATATCATTACTGATACTCAAATGTTCTCATATAAATTTAAATCAAATAATGTATAATCAATTTGATACTTAGAATAAAATTTGTACCTTTTTTTTCGTATAATTTAAAAGGTTAAATGATATTTATATAAAAATTTAATAATTTTGTTAGATAAATAATGGAGTATAAATAACGTGAATAATAGCTGGATTGCATTTCAGGTCTACTAAATATGAAAATAAAATTTACCTCTAATTATTCATCTCAATTCTATTTTTACTTTTTACATTTATAATTTAACCTTTCAAAATTTTTACCACAAAAAAAAATCACCTAATAAAAAGAAACATCCACGAAACAAAGAAACATCCATCTAATAAAAAGAAACATCCATCGAACTTAAAAGAAACATTCGCAAAACAAAAATAATATTCGAAAAAGTGAAAGAAGAAGAAGAAACATTCATCTAATAAAAAGATATATCCATCAAACTTAAAAGAAACTTTCGCAAAACAAAAGTCACATCCAAAGGAAGAGGAGGAAAAGAAGAACCTTGACGGCAGAAGGAGTACGACAACGAGATCACAGTAGCGCCGCCCGTTGAATGCGAGACAGCAGCAGTGGCGCATGGAGAGCGCGTGCGATGGTAACACTCATGTGGCAGCAACCGGCAACGACGAACTAGACAATAGGATGAATGTAATGGTGGCTCCACGATGGTTCACTCTCCAGCGGCTTTTACCGGGAATTACAACGCCTTGGAACGACAAACTGCAACACCCTACCACACAGAGCTTTACACCTAGGATGTATAACAGAGGTGGCGAGGCGCTACGACCTCTAAAAATGAGTGGTATTACGACGTCTAAAATAAAATATATACATAATAATATTAAAAAGGATACAGTATACGAGGAGTCTTGAAAAACAAATTAAACAAAATTCATAATATAAAAAGCGCAACGCTCAGAAAACGTGATTACTTGCGTGTAAAGAAACTAAGATTCAAAGGCATAAATAAATAGAAAGTAGGAATAGAGGGTCAAGAATACTAAATAACAAGCTCCTAACTCAGCCTGCGAAGCTAAGGCTGGCCGGAGAATATTTACATACAGAATATACATATCTCAAAATCCAAAATACGTAGACAAAATCCTAGTTCTCCATAATCCTCTAGGAGGAGTAAGATAAACAAGTATATAAGAGAAGAATCTATATATACATATATCAAAAGATTAAATGAAACCCCAAAAGAAACCACTTCGCTGTAGAAGCTCCAGACGCCTAGTGAGGTGCCTCTCGACCTGCATCTGAAAACAACAACACAGTATGAAATGAGATCCGGAGGTTCTCATCATGGTAAAGGTGCCACGCACATAAGATATAAGGTCTTGGGAATGCCAGAGGCAATCCTAGAACGCCGACACTCAGATTATAAACCTTAAAGAACTAAAACAGAATCCATGAATCGGGGTGGTTCTCTAAGCCTTTCTAAACTAAAATAATTCCTTAAATCTAACTAAAACTAAACTAGAATCCTAAATATCTCCGTCTTTCCTCTATTCCTCCATCTCTAGTGAAATTACAGAGACAAACAAGCAGATAATGGCAAACACAGGTAGAATACAAGTAATGCAAATAGAAAATATAACAAATAGCATGTTATAATCACTTAGGCAATCCCAATTAATGCACAAGCAAGCAATTCAAATAATATGCATATGATACATGCCTGTCCTATGGCTGATGAGTCTCATCTGTCGTTATCAAGCCAACCTGACAAGTCTGGCTGACAACCCCTGGACTGTCTCCCGTCGCGCATCCCCATGAGTCTATGCATAACTTTTTATCTATTTATTCATAATTCATACATTCATTTTACTTAATGGGGGTTACCATTCCTGGGAATTTATACGTGCCCGATCACCTTGGAACACGTGGTGGCAAGCCACAGTACTTTACCCAGGAAAATTCGTATCTCAGATAATCATTCCATATTCATTCATTAACATTTCATAATCATTCATTACTTACTCATCATATAATTGCACTTTTATACATAACTCACCATAACCCGGAGCAAGTGGGGACAAAACTACAACCCTTGTGTCTACCCGGGGAACCACTATACTAACCAACTTAGAGCAAGTGGGGCGAAATGACAACCCTTCTATCTACCCAGGAGGTACGTTCTCATATGCCCAGGAGGAACAAAGAAAGGGATCCTAACCTCCTACCATCTCGCTGGGGGCAATTTTACAATACCAGGAGGAACAAAGAAGGGGGTCCTCACCTTCCACCAACTCCTGGAGTAGCACTTTCGAGAAAGAGTATTCAGATGCAACATTCATTCTTTTCTTTAGCCAGTTTCATAATTCAAGAAGTATATATATACATATACTGTTGCACCCTACTTCCTCATACCTAAATCATCACTTCTCAAACTTTTTTCATCTCTAAGTTACCTCTATTTCCCAGCTTCAACTCATCACTAGACCCATTACTATGATATAAGGTTAAAAGGATGAAAATAGAGGTTTAGAGGTTGAAATTTGAGCTTTAAAACACAAAAACACATTTTTACTGAAACAGGGGTCACGCGTACGCATGGGCCACGCGTATGCGTGGGTACACATTTAGACCAAGACGCGTACGCATACCTCATCTCACGTACGCGTGCGAACCAGGAAGAATCGTCTGGTCGCGAACGAGAAGTTTCGCGTATGCAAGCAACCCGAGTCACGCGTACACGTGAGCCACGCGTACGCGTGGACGTACATCTTGGCCCATTTCATGTACGCATCCCCCTTTACGCGTACGCATGCGTGTCAAACAGAACCGCATGGTCGCATAAGGATGGTTTGCATACGCAAAAATCCCAGGACACGCGTACGCGTGGGCATACGTTTTATCAAAAGTTTTGCTAACTCTGAAACTTGCATAATTTCACATTTGAGTACTAAACTTCCGACGGGCTTAACTTTTTTTTGTTTTAAATTATTTTTCTTCCGTTCTTCGAACGACATAAACTTCACGGACCCAATTTTTTTATAAAATATGTTTGAAACCATTTGGAGATCCAGAAGCCGAGTTATGGCTTGCCGAAGTTTGGCCAAAAATTTGTTTCTCATAAAAAACCTTCAAACTTCAATTTCATTACAACTAACCTCAAAATCAAACTTCTACACCTACACATAACCAACAATATACCGAAACATACCAACACAGCACCAAATTCCTCAGTACACAATCTCAACATAAATTCCTCATTTATCACCAACTCATCAATTGACATACTATTACCAACACAAACCAGCATTCATCATATATACATATTCAATTTTAACACCTTACCCATCATTATTAAAGCATCATCCAACATTCTATACCTCATCCTCAATATCAAACAAGAATTAACTCCCAACTTAGTTCACAATTATTCTCAGGGCACTAAACAATTTAACATACATGTGCATTCATTCCTATCCTATGATCATCTAACCTAAGTTTTCACAGAACATTATATATTAAATACGAGAACCCTAAACCATACGTTAGCCAATTTCCACGTATAATCTGAAACACCACCAAAGAGGCACCAAACACAGCTCCAAGGATTCAAAATCTCCAAAATAATGGCATCCAAACTCCACCAAGCCACCAATGTACACAATCAAGCTCCATTTTACTTATACCCACACCTAATTCACCGTATGTCACACATACATACCCAAAATTCAATAGCTAACATACTCAATTAAGGAATTACTAAAGTTCTAGAATTCTCACTTTACACAAGCACGAAGGAAGCAAGATTGAACATTTTTCTCAAGCTAATTCGAGCCTAAACACTGGAATTGAACAATTTTCAACGTCATGGCTCATGAATTTTAAAACTAAAAATGAGGAAATTGAGGAAGAAAATATTACTTCCTTACCTTACAATGTTCTGTAATTTGTAGAGCTCGTCACTGCGGATGCATGGCCTCAAACGGTGCAACAATCGGAGCTCTAGATCAAAAGTTATTTGAGTTTGAACATGGAAGTGAGGGTTTGGGGTTGTCACTAGTTCTTCCCCCTTCCTTGAATGTTTCCAGCGTGAATGAGGTTGAAGGAAGAAAGGGGAGCTATGTTCCTTAAAGGCTAATGGGCTGAATTGGGCCTTGAGCCCATTTTGGGCCCGGTTCGGCCCAATTTTGGGCCAAATTCTTTGAAATTAGTGTCAAAATTCTTATTTTAATTAGATCTATCTTATTTTACTATAAAATTTATATTTCTAATTTTTTTGATAAAAATTAATTTATTGATTAATTATTTGCTAATTTTATGCGGTTTACATCCTACGCACCTAATTAAGAATTTTGCCCTCAAAATTCAGATTCAGTTACCTGAAAAGAGGTGTGGATAGTCCTTCTGCATATCTGGTTCGAGTTCCCAAGTGTGTTCCTTAATTCCAGCTCTACTCTCAGCATCCTTTGCTAACGAAACTCCTCCTCTGTGTAGCCGCTTAGTACTGGTATCATTTTATCAATTCTAACTGAAGTTACTTGAAGCGTTAGGTCCTCTCTCAGTTGCATTGGTTCAGATTCTGTCATATGATTAGCATAAGAAGTGTACTCCTGAGACTGTGAGACGTGAGATATGTGATGGGTATCGGCTATCGAATTCGGGAACTAACGCTAAGATGTTTGATGCTCTAATTTTAGATTGACACATAGGCCTTTAGCGTACTGTGAAACTTTACCTTCTTTTCAATGTATAGTCTTGTCAATATTCCTGATAAATAGTTTGCTCTGATGGGTGGAATGGGTTTGGGTTAACTGACCCACAATCACCTAACAGCATTACTTCCTATCCTAGTTTTCGATAACCCCTTTCATAATCAATAGCAATCTTTTTGTACTTTCATTGTGAACCCTTCCATGGTTACCACATCTCTGATGATTCTTGGTAGCTCCTTATCTTCGAACGTGTCAGATATTCAGTCGCATGCGTCACCACATTATCCATTGCTTCGGGCCTCTCAACCCTATCTTATCAAAATTGTGATACATTTTAGCAGTCCTCGGTTGAATCAAAATCCGTTCTTGATGGCTTCGGACAATGGCTTACGTTCCCACTTTCTGCATTAGGCATACTAATCTCTTCTTGTACTTTCGAATCCGTTTCTTCATTCCTCCCAGTCTCATTCTTTATTTCCCTCGATCTCTTCTTGATTTTCCATTTGTTTACCAGACTTCGACATCCTCGATAACTCTCTATCGTCTCCTCACGCTTCCTGTATCTCGTCTTTGCCATGTTTTAAGACTGCAATAGATTTAGCTTGACTCCTTCAGCTACACACTTAATATCCAACTTAGAGTTTCAACTTATCTAGCATTCCTACCTCCAAAATTTATATCCAAGCATTCCTCAAAAGCTTCTTACTCAGGGCGTCCATCACCACTTCACGATGTTGTATTCGTGCACATCCTAAACCCTTTGATAATGCATCGCAATAATTCCGAGTAGTTAATTAAGTTTGGTTATCATGACTACTGGCACTGAGGTTAATCCTTCTCTCGAGATTTGAAAGCTTGCTTCGCATTCAAGCATCCATACAGACGGTACATTCTAGCAGTTAACATACTCATAGGCATTATGGTTGGCAAAAATTTAAAGCTCCAAAACTCCTTTTGATGGTACACACTTACGTGTTTCACCTTCTGCGTCCAAAAGTCTTGCTCAAAGGAATCAACGTCTCGATGGTTACAACTAGGATTCATACGTGATACTAATATAGGCTCGAGTTGATTTTCAAAAAGACATTAAGCTCGAAAGACGAATGAACAATACGAACGATATTCGTGAGAAATCAGAAAAAAAAACCTTGTATATAGCCAAACAGAGTTGTATCGAAATATTGGAATGCACAAGAAGAGGAATCTAGGTGCATCTCAAGAAAAGAGTTCAAATCAAGAACCTTTGGTAGAAAAAATAGAGTGTATAGAGTCGAAGAAGTCTCAGCTGATTTTGAAGAACACGATTTGCGAATAAGAGAAACTATACTCATGGCGAGCTCCCAAGATCTAAGATTTATGTGATTATACCAAGACAAGCTCAAGCTCATCCTGGAAGTATCAAGATTCATGCGCGTAAGGAGTAAAACTGGAAAGATGATCAAGTTATTTAAGAAGAACTCTAGATAGAGTTTCAATTCAGGTTTCAAAAGAAAGAAAGATCAGGTTGAATTACGAAGATCCGTTGGCACACTCCTTCTCGCATAAAGTCTTCCTATGCCATTCTCTTTCTTCTTCTCCAGCATAACTAGTGCTTCCCACTGAGAAATAGTTGGTCAGACAATTCCCTCTTCTAGTACTCCCTTCAATTTAATCCTAAGTTTTACCGATTAGAATGGTGCCTTCGCTTGTGGTGCAATCAATACTGATCCGGCTTCCGATACTAACTCTATCGCAAACTCACATTCTCTCTGAGGTGGAAGTTCTAGTACACCTTCAAGAATCGTCTCGAAAAATCTCTCGTATAAGGATTTGACTCCATCTTTACTTGTCTCTTAAACAATTAACAACTAAAAGTTGAGTCCGTCCCATTCCTTACCCTTGCGGCTCACTGTCACTGGATTTTGAACAATAACTCTGCATAGCTCTCAGCACTTCTGATTCCTTAGATATAATCCAGCCTGCTTTCGATGCGTCACTCTGATTCTTATCCTTCAAGAACCTAGCCATTCCTCTAAGTTAACAAAATATCACTCTGTCTCAACAACTAATAGTCTTCGACTAATCATCGACTTGAATTTCACGATTATCAATGCTTGTCACATGCATCACGAATGGATATTACATATTAATGATACAAGAAAGTTAGAAATTCAACTGCTAGTTTACAATTACCTCAGGTATAAGAATCAGATTCAGCTACATCCTGACCCTCTCTGTATGGACAATTCCAAGACATATGTCCTGGTCTCCCGCACTTGTGACATACGCCTAGTCCGGCCCTGCACGCTCTGTTTGGATGATACTTCTTGCATCTTGGACACCTTAAGTCTTCCGGTTGGGTACTAATCTGCTCTTCTGAATCCTGCCTTTAATGGTTATCGTTCCTTCGGTCATTGTTCCGGCGCTGAGAACGTGATGTGACAGAACGACACATCTTGAAACTTTGGCTCCTAGGTGTCATTTTCGTCTTCTTTCCCTTTTCCTTTATGAAAGGTTTCCGGCAGTCACTCCTTATCACCTTGGTCCTCCTTGAGCTCTCTAATGTTGCTGGTCCCGTGTTAACTTGCTCCGGATAATTCACTATTTCCACTGGTACCACTGTACTCGGGACATTATTTCTGCCTTCAATTTCATTACCACCATCGTTGCCAATCCTAGCTTATAGTTCCATCCTATCCATTGCTCGACTGGTCAGAGCTGCAACAGCACCAATGGCAGCAGCAGCACTTGTCATTGCAGTCACGAAGTCGGTCAAACTATCTACCGGTATGGTTACCTCATTACCTCTCCATCTCCGAGCTCGATTATGCCCACGTCCGCGCCTACGAGACATCATTTGGTTCCTATTCACAACAAACAAGTGATATCAAGTGATTCAAAGTCCCAAATGCATGCTCATGAACATTCTTGCCACATATATCAGTTAGATATCCTAATTAGCATGTATAGACACCCAGAGTATGCCTAGAAGTATAGTCAGTCAGTCCCTCAGGCTCTATAGGAACGAACTGCTCTGGTACCATAATGTAACAGCCTACCACATAGAGCTTTATACCTAGGATGTAAAACAGAGGTGGCGAGGCACTACGACCTCTAAAAATGAAAATATATATACAATAATATTGAAAAGGATACAGTATACGAGGAGCCTTGAAAAACGGATAAAACAAAATTCGTAAAATAAAAATCACAACGCTTAGGAAACGTGATTATATGCGTGTGAAT
>NC_029789.2:124292847-124298087 GCF_000816755.2 Arachis ipaensis | reverse complement strand
GAAACCTTAAAAGAAACCACTTCACTGCAGAAGCTTCAGACGCTTAGTGAGGTGCCTCTCGACCTACATCTGAAAACAACAACACATTATGGAATGAGAACCGGAGGTTCTCGGCATGGTAAAGGTACCACGCACATAAGATATAAGGTACTGGGAATGCCAGAGGTAATCCTAGAACGCCGACACTCAGATTATAAACCTTAAAGAACTAAAACAGAATCCATGAATTAGGGTGGTTCTCTAAGCCTTTCTAAACTAAAATAATTCCTTAAATCTAAATAAAACTGAACTAGAATCTTAAATATCTCCATCTTTCCTCCGTTCCTCCATCTCTAGTGAAATTACAGAGACAAACAAGCAGAAAATGGCAAACACATGTAGAATACAAGTAATGCAGATAGCAAATATAACAAATAATCACTTAGGCAATCCCAATTAATATACAAGCGAGCAATTCAAACAATATGCATATGATGTATGCCTGTCCTATGGCTCATGAGTCTCATATGTTGGTTATCAAGACAACCCGACAGGTTCGGCTGCTAAACCCTGGATTGTCCTTCGTCGCGCATCACCATGAGTCAATGCATAACTTTTTCTCTTTTTATTCATAATTCATACATTCATTTTACTCAATGGGGATTATCATTCCTGGGAATTTATACGTGCCCGATCACCCTTACGACGTAGGGTCAATAGAGTATCGAGTCTCAACCTAGAACACGTGGTGGCAAGCCACGGTACTTTATCCAGGAAAACGCGTATCTCAGATAATCATTCCATATTCATTCAATAACATTTCATAATCATTCATTACTTACTCATCATATAATTTCACTTTTATACATAACTCACCATAACCCGGAGTAAGTGGGGGCGAAACCACAACCCTTGTGTCTACCCAGGAGGTACGTTCTCATATGCCCAGGAGGAACAAAGAAGAGGATCCTAACCTCCTACCATCTTGCTGGGGGCAATTTTACAATACCAGGAGGAACAAAGAAGAGAATCCTCACCTTCCACCAACTCCTGGAGTCGCACTTTCGAGAAAGAGTATTCAGATGCAACATTCATTCTTTTCTTTAGCGAGTTTCATGATTCAAGAAGTATATATACATATACTGTTGCACCCTACTTCCTCATACCTAAATCATCACTTCTCAAACTTTCTTCATCTCTAAGTTACCTCCATTTCCTAGCTTCAATTCATCACTAGACCCATTACTATGATATAAGGTTAAAAGGATGAAAATAGAGGTTGAGGTTGAAATTTGAGCTTTAAAACCCAAAAATACATTTTTACTGAAATAGGAGTCACGCGTACGCGTGGGCCACGCGTATGTGTGGGTACACATTTGGACCAAGACCCATACGCATACCTCATCTCAGGTACGCGTGCAAACCATGCAGAATCGTCTGGTCGCGTACGATGAGTTGCGTGCACGCAAGTAACCTGGGTTACGCGTACGCGTGGGCGTATATCTTGACCCATTTCGTGTACGCATCCCCCTTTACGCGTATGCATGCGTGTCAAGCAGAACCGCATGGTCGCGTAAGGGTGGTTCGCATATGCGTAAGCGTACGGTTTATCAAAAATTTTGCTAAGAACCTGCAGAATTTCACATTTGAGTACTAAACTTCTGGCGAGCATAACTTTTTCGTTTTAAATCATTTTTCTTCCGTTTTTCAAACAGAATAAACTTTACGGACCCAATTTTTAAATAAAATAAGTTTAAAACCATTTGAGGATCCGAAAGTCGAGTTATAGCTCACCGAAGTTCGGCCATAAATCCATTTTTCATAAAAAGACCTTCAAACCTCAATTTCGTTACAACCAACCTCAAAATCAAACTTCTGCACCTACACACAACAAGCAATATACCAAAACACACCAACACGGCACCAAATTCCTCAGTACACAATCTCAACCTAAATTCCTCATTTATCACCAACTCATCAATCAACATACGATTACCAGAACAAACAAGCATTCATCATATATACATATTCAATTTTAACACCTTACCCATCATCATTAAAGCATCATCCAACATTCTATACCTCATCCCCAATATCAAACAACAATCAACTCCCAACTTAGTTCACAATTATTCTCAGGGCACTAAATAATTTAACATACACGTGCATTCATTCATATCCTATGGTCATCTAGCTTAAGTTTTCATAGAACATTATATATTAAATACGAGAAACCTAAACCATACCTTGGCCAATTTTTATGTATAATCCGAAACACCACCAAAGAGGCACCAAACACAGCTCCAAGAATCCAAAATCCCCAAAGTAATGGTACCCAAACTCCACCAAGCCACCAATGTACACAATCAAGCTCCAATTTACTTATACACAAACCTAATTCACCATATGTAACACATACATTCCCAAAATTCAATATCTAACATACTTAATTAAGGAATTAGCAAAGGTTCTAGAATTCTCACCTTACACAAGCACCAAGAAAGCAAGATTGAATGTTTTCCTCGAGCTAATTCGAGCCTAAACACTGGAATTGAATAATTTTTAATATCATGGCTCATGAATTTCGAAAATGAAAATGAGGAAATTGAGGAAGAAAATATGGCTTCCTTACTTTACAATGTTCTGGGCTTTGTAGAGCTCGTCAATGCGGACGCGTGGCTACAAACGGTGCGGTAATTGGAGCTCTAAATCAAAAGTTATTTGAGTTTGAACATAGAAGTAAGGGTTTGGGGTTGTCACTAGTTCTTCCCCCTTCCTTGAATGTTTCCAGCATGAATGAGGTTGAAGGAAGAAAGGGGAGCTGTGTTCCTTAAAGGCTAATGGTTGAATTGGGCCTGGGCTCATTTTGGGTTTGGTTCGTCCGAGTCGGCCCGTTGGACCTAATTTTGGGCTAAATTTTTTGAAATTAGTGTCAAAATTCTTATTTTAATTAGCTCTATCTTATTTTACTATAAATTTTACATTTCTAATTTCTTTTATAAAAATTAATTTATTGATTAATTATTTGCTAATTTTACGGAGTTTACATAAACCGGCAAGACACAGCAGCAACTCTATGAGAAGGTGACGTGGCACCACAGCAACGCCTCTAGGGAAGAGTGGCACGAGAAAATAGCAGTGGTACAAGGTTGTACAGAGACAGCGGCAACACAATAACAGGGATGTAGTGCGATCACGTGCCTTGATTCCTGCAACATCAACGTGATGAGTATTGAACGCGAGACAGCTTTAACAATCGGTGAAGGTGCACTGCGGGTGTGGAGGTGGGTACCGTGACGGACCCAAAAAATTTTAGGAGGGGGCAAATATATATATACTAAAATAAATTTTATTTAATATTATTAATTATACTAAAAATATAATAAAGAAATAAAATTAAAATGAGTATTTCTAAAACTTGAACTTAAAATATTTTAATTAAATTATAAATAACTTGTTATTCTAATTAATTTTACTTTCATTTATTTTTATACACATTTAATAGTAAAAGACTGAATCACTTGACACATTAGCACCTAATAATACACTAATATTTATAATTTGAAACTAAAATTGTATATAAATACTAACAAAAATTAAAGCTGTATATGAAAAGTATGTTTATATAAAATAATAAAAACTTAATTTACAATTTTTTCCTTTTTTTTAAATAATTAAATTTGTTATATTTTTTAATTTAATTTTGATATAATGTTAGATGAAAGATTTTATGTATCTGTTTATAATTAAAAATATCAAAAAGAGAAATAATAAAATTAGAAGATACATAGATAGCGTTTGTTTTGAGATATTGGGACAGAGACTGAGAGACTGGAACTCAGTATCATATTTGTTGACCCGAAGACTGGTACTAGAATTTTAGTCTATGTCCCCAAAATTTTAGTTTTTAATACCTCCAAAAAGGGGAGGACACAAAGGACTGAAATTTTTTAGGACGGAAACTGAAACTTTAATAACATTTTATACTTAAAATACCCAAATTTCAATTATTTAATTTCAATTTTACCTTTGTGCAAATTAAATTAGAGTTTCATTCTTATTTCAGTCTCTGTCTTCCACTTTACACCAAATATAATACTGAGATTTATTTTAGTCTCTATCTCTCAATCTCAGTCTCTGTCTCTCTTCATCCAAACGCTATCATAAAATCATGGAGAACTATATAAAAAAATATAGAAAATTATAATTTACCTTTTGATAAATAGAAGATGACCACTAGATAGAAAATAAAAAAAGAAGTTTAAAAATCTAAAATCAATAAATAATAAAAATTTTGGTGTCTTATTATTTTATTTGCTTTTCACTTCAATATTGATAGTAATTTAAAAAAAAACTAAGAAAATTTAAGAGAATAAAAGATTGACGATTGTGACTTGAGAATCGAAAAAGACTAAATTTAAATAGATTAATTAATAGTTAAATTGCTGGAGAGATAAAAAATTGAGTTTAAAATTTTAAATAATTAAATTTAATTTATTTGTAGTGAGATCATTTAAAATTTAAAATGGAGACATATTATATATAGATATAATTTTTTAAAAAAATTAAAATTTTAATGGAAACAAGTGTCTCCTCATTTTTTATGTAGGTCCGAGCCTGAGTGAGTGAGAGGCGCGTCAGGATGAGCGACAGAGTGAAAGGTGCGTAGAATTTGAACGGTAGAAGGGAAGGGATTTCGGACTGAAGTGTGAGTGGCGGAAGGAAAAGAGGACTAAAATAAAATAAGGACGTGATATCTAGGGGTGGCAAAGTGGGCCGGTCCGCCACAACCAAAAATATGATTTTTAGAATTAATTTAATATTTTTTTAATATATTATTTAGATTGTTCAGAATGAGCATTGTCTCTTATACTCTCCAAAAGTTTAAATATTTTGAAGAGAATTGGAAAAAAAAATAAAAAAAAATTCATTTGTAGTCAATTTCACGTGAAATTAATAATTGAGAACCGTTAAATAGAAATTTAGTCAAATTATTTAAATTATTTTAACTACTCTTAACTATCAACTTTACGTGAAATTGACTATACTTGATTTCACCTTGTATGTATTTGCTCTGAAATAAGGACTAGGTTTTGTTTTGTCACTAATTATATGAAGTTTGAGTTTTATACTTTAAGTGAGTTTTAAAACTAAATTCTAGTGCTTTTTGGAGTGCGATTCAATTTTTACTCACTTTTTAATTGTTATGGGGAATTTGTGCCTTATTTTTTGGTGTCAAATATTTACTGTATCTATTTTTT
>NC_029789.2:124292083-124292729 GCF_000816755.2 Arachis ipaensis | reverse complement strand
CCGGGTTTTGTTGTGCCACGTGACAACTTTGTTTGCCGCCTGATCACGGGTTTACTACGCTGGCTGCCTGGCTCTCTCTATCTCATTAATTATCTCTAAATATTGAATATTGAGTTATATTATTTCACGCAACGAAAACTTTATGGAAATTATTATGAATGGGTCGTGAATGTGATGTATTAGACATTCGCATGAAAGATCCACCATTAATTAGGTAAATGTATCGTACAACAGTACAATTTACTAACTACTAATCCTAATTATTAACATGCACTTGCGTTACTTGGAAAATCAGGAAATTTACATAATAAAACATGATGGCCATTATTATTGTCATTATTTATAACGATTTACTAGTATAACGATACAATATAGTAATCGTTTTGATAACGCTATCAGATTTAAGTTGGACCGGCGTTGATCGAGCTAGATAAAAATTAGATTATAGTTGACTTTATTTGTCAGTATCAAGTTAGAGAATTGTTTCATTATGAGTTCAGGTATAATTTATTCACACTTTCTAAATAATGTTTATAATTGACCGCAATTAATTTTTCACTATAAAGTATGGACATTTCGTTTGAGATAATGAATTTGTGTATTAGACAGAAACGAAACTAGGATAAATTTAGAGAGAAATCGAAGT
>NC_029789.2:124286211-124291997 GCF_000816755.2 Arachis ipaensis | reverse complement strand
TTAATTAAAATTTTATATTATTTTTTATTTTATAATTTAATTTTTTAATATAAAAATATTAAAATTTAAATTAAAAAAAAAAACCAAAATTTACATATAATTTATAAAAAAAAGTTAAAATTTAGAGGGGCTACGATCCCCTTTTATATATGAGTAGTTCTGCCTCTGGTATTAGATATATTTTGGATAGAAGAGTGTTAGGGGGCTAGTAAGTTCTACGATTTATAGTTATTAATTAGTCATCATTGATATTTTTAATAGTGTGAGATTTCATCCAATAGTGTAGGATTACTCACTTTTCTTTTGCTGATTAAGTGCTGACCAAATTTTAATAAAAGTGTTGGCTCCTAGACTTCCTCTTTTGGATGTGATATTTGAGGAATGCTAGGGGACCAGCAACTTTTGTGATTTGTAGCTATCAAATAAGCATCAATGATAGTTTTAATGGTATGAGATTGGTGTGAGATTTCATCCAATGACTCACTTTTCTTTGCTCGTTACATACTGGCCAGAATTTAACAAAGTTGCTGCCCCTAAACTTTTTCCGTGATATTTTTTTATATTTATCTGACACATGTTTATTGTATCTAATTGTATCTTAATTAAAAAAATTTTTTAGACATACTTAAATATCATCACGTTGTTTTGTCGATTTTTAGCAAATCGATGGTGGTTCGATATCTAATGATTTGGGAGCGAAACCTACTCCTCTGTGCGAGTACCAATTTTCTAGAAGCGCATCAAAAGCGTCTTCGATTAGACCAAATTTGAAAATAAAAATATAGTAAATCTGTAAATTAATAATTAAGACTTAAAAATTGAAGTTTCGAAAAACAAATAGATAACAAATAGAAAGGTTTGCAGTGAAATTAAAAGAAAACAATAAAATGCCTTCGATTTGATCCAAGGACTTTAACATAAAAGACTTAAAAGGCAGAAGGATAAATTGATTAAAGAAAGTAAAGAACACTTGGTAAGTAAAATTAATTGAAATGTTAAGTTTACAGGAAAAATAAAATGAAAGAAAGAAGATGGAAGGAACCCTACAGAAAATGTAACTCAATCGCAAACTCAGGGATTCGCTGGGATGTGAGAGTGCTAAAGTGTTTTTTCTGAGTAAAAGTTCCAACCCTTATTCACTAAGATTTTCTAGTATTTATAGGCTAATCTTACATAACTGCTCATTAATTTATAATTAATTATAATTAAATATGGCATTTCAAATTTTGAAGCGCAGTCTCTCTTGGTAACCGTTCCTGCCGCATAATTGTAGATATTCTCCATGATCTCCTCGTGCAATAAAAGGCATTAACTTCCCACTTCTACAACTAGATCGATCAGCTCTTTCGAAAGCCTTACTCAATTCTTCGAATCGAGTCTCCTACTCGATTTGACTTACTCGATCAACAAAACAATATAAATCCACATCAGCACCGATTACCTCCAACTTCGGACTTACAAGCGCACCTTCTCGAGAAACCATACTCAACTCATTTTGATTCAACTCACTGTTATCAAAAATATTTTTCCGATCAACACACGTATAAATGTGTCGAACTTTATTCTTAATATATATTCTTAAAATGAGTTTAAAAATAGTATATATTATTAAATACTTTAAATATCAAAATATCATTATAATTTTATATATGTGATATATTTTTGTATCTTATAAAATTTTAAAATTCATGTGTTTGCATATTCTATGTCATATCATATCACATGTCCGTGTTAGTGTATGCATATTTAGTTTTAGAGCAAGTAAATTATTATTTTTACCTATAAATATTCTGAATATAAAGCAAAAAAAAAGTTTAACGTTATACTCATAAAAAATAAATTTAATATTAATAATTTTATTTAAAGACTAAATTTTCTTTGCCTTTATTAAAAAATTATCCAAAATTTTTATTTATTTTTCCTGACTCTAATTTCTAACCATAATTATAATTCTAATTCACCCCTAATTTCTATTTTTTCATCACCTTTTTCAATTGATGATATAACCTAAAATGTTCATAGAAGCATAATCATTCTCGTACAAAGAATTGTTGAAAAGCCTCCGAATGGCACACCAATAATAGTGATTTTCATAGAGAAATAACCCACCATAGCAAACACAGTTCCAACACTATAAAAGAACATTAAATACTGTCGGATTTATTATCAGAAAAATGAAAAAAATTCGATAGTAATTAACTTATCATCAAGCGAAATTAGACGGTATAAACTTCGTCGGTCAATATTTATCGACAGAATTTTTTTATCTGACGGTAATTACCGTCAAATTTAGTGAGGAATATAATTAGCATGAAAATGGAATATATTCGGTGTTACCATCAAAAATTTTCTGACGATAATATTGGCGGCATATTATCCGTCTCCCCCGCCATATTACCAGTGGATTAAGCCGACGGTAATGTCGACGAAAATATTTTTAATTTTTTTTAATTTTGACTAGGTTGTTATCGACGGTAGCATTTTTATTTTTATTAATTATCTTTTTTTGTCCATCTCTAATATACCCTGATAATTAACAATTGAAATAGTGATTTAAACCTAATATGAAGTACGAAAAATATAAATTACAAATACGAAATGATGGTAACTGAAATATCAGAAACAATGCTAACTATATTACATTTACATAACTGTGTTTACATTCACAAAAAATATTACAAATACGCAAAGTTTCTTAAAGAAATACATATTACAGAACTATGTTTACATTAACCCTAATCAGATTCATCATCTTCTTCCTCTGGTTCACCATCCTCCTCTTCCGAGGTAGTTTCCTGATTATCATCGAACTCGTCTTCCTCTTCTTCGTCGCCATCGACCCTATCTTCTTCTTGAAGATTGTCATCTTCTGGTGGAAGTGTGTCGGCATCTAGTCTAAGGTTAATAATGTCATCATCCATAATAGCAGACCTAAGAGCGATTGGCTCATCGGTATCAACCACCATTTTCGAAGGAGTTAGGTCCTCAATCTGGTAAGGTTCCTGACCCTTTATCCTATCATTAGACTCGATGCGGTCTCTTGGCTTAGTCTTAACCATAACCACCTAACTAGACTTGCATGAACCAGAATAAGGCAAATCGTATATCTGTGGTGCATTTTGAGGAAGTATAAAATGATCATAGTGCCTATATTTCCTAGTTACATTAACTTCAGTGATATTGTAGTCCTTGTACGTTCGTCTTCCTTGTCGTAAACTTGGATCATACCATTCACATTTAAACATGCACACCTTGTACGTAGTGTGACAGAAATACTGTAATTCAATTATGTTGTACAACACACCAAACCAATCATAATGACCCCGCATGAATCCCCACAAACCCAAACTCTGGTGTTATCTATTTTCTTTCCAATCGACCACTGTAAAGTATGGAATCGATATCCATTAACATTGTATATCGGATAACTAGTGGCCTTATTCATCGGGCCTCAATTAAGTGCAACTAGTTCTGAATCTGTTCTATCAGTTAGCTGTACACTGACGTATTCTCTGAACCAACATGAAAAATTGTTTAATGAGGTAAATGTGCAGCGTCGATTTCCTTCTACTCTAACCAGTAGTCACTGCCCGTACCCATTGCAGCTCTTTCCGACAAAAAGATTGAATATGTTGTTCCACTTGACAAAGATTCTCCTCTCTCATCGTTCCTTATAACCGTTGTTCTACGTGACTCAACATGAGACTGAAAATAGAATGAGCAAAATGCAAAAGTTTCCTTAGCTAGGAATGCTTCGGAGATGCTACCCTCTCAATTCGAGCTTTGTTTTTCACGGTGCGCTTGAATGAACCAATCATCTTCACAAATGGGTATATCTACCAAAATTGGATCAGCCCACATAGTATTACTTTGTACGGTAGGTGGACTGCTAAATGTTCCATAAAGTCAAAAAATGATGGAGGAAATATCCTCTCTAGCTTACAAAGTATGATGAAAATGTTCTTGTCCATGACTACGAGGTTATTAATGCTAAGTTTCATAGCACATAACTCCCTGAAGAATTCAGTTATTTCTGTGAGAGGTTTCCAGATGTTAGTTGGAAGTTCTCTGAACGCGACAAAAAGAAAGGACTCCATGAAGATATAACAATCATGACTCTTTAACCCAACAAGCCTGCCTTGTGATACGTTTGCACACCTGCCCAAATTAGAGGCATAATCATCAGAAAACCTTAATCCTCTAATCTACTTACAAACATTTTGTTTCTGCTCCTTTGTTAAAGCGAACACCGCCTTTGGTTTAGCTCAATGCCCATTATCAAGTCTCTTTAAGTTCATATCAGGCCACCTGCAAATGTCCATCAAGTCTAACCTAGTCTTAGCATTGTCCTTTGTTCACTCATCGTCTATTACTATGTGCATGATGTTACCAAACACGTTTTTGTTAATGTGCATCACATCAAGACAATGTCGAACTAAGTTGTCTTTCCAATAAGGCAACTCCCAAAATATACTCTATTTAGTCTAATTATGCTCCCAACCATATTCCGGAGGTCTTATACCTACCCCATTATCAACGATCCGTGGGATTCTTCTGACACTCTGCCAAACTTGCCTATCACCCAACCTCACAGGTGCCTCTTCTTGTTCAATTTTATTCTTTTTGAACGAGTCCTTGTTGTGTTGAAAAGGATGATCCATGTTGAGAAATCCTCGATGGAAATCAAACTACGAATTCTTATCGCCATTCATCAACCAAAATGCCCTTGTATCCTCCAAACAATTGGGACATGCCATTTTGTCCTGGGTGGACCAACCTAAAAACATGTCATATATAGAAAAGTCGTTAATGGTCCACATCAACGCTATCTGTAGTTTAAAGTTTTTCTTCATCAAAATTTATATATTTGTATGCCATGGATCCAAAACTCCTGTAACTCGTCCACTAAGGGTTGCAAGAAGACAACTATTTTGGCCTTTGGATGACTAGGACCAGGTATGATGTAAGTTAAGAACATGTATGAGTCCTTCATGCACATTTCGGGACTCAGGTTATAAGGTATCATGACTACAGGCCAATAAGAGTATGCATTACCGAAATTAGAATTTGGTGCAAACCAGTCAGAGCATAAAGCTAGTCTAACGTTCCTGGGCTCACCAGCAAATATAGGATGGACCCGATCAAAATGCTTCCGAAATTACAAGAGTTAAATAGCAGATTCAATGATCAAGCAATGGATTTACTAAGTCTAAACTCTACTCTCATGCCTAAGGATGCTTACAAAAGTTTTGACATTGCTAAGATTGCTAAGATTAATTTGCCTTTTCAGCTTTAACATTTTATTCTTGATGCTTGTCAACATCAGAAATGAAGAATCTATCAACTATTCATAAATTGTGTAGATGTTTAGAAGAAACAAAAAAAAATCAAAAGTGTATTTCTTGATTGATAGATTAATTCGTTTGATATTAACTCTTCTAGTTTCTACAGCTACTAAGAGCGATCATTTTCAGCAATGAAAATAACGAAAAAAAGATTAAGAAATAAAATGAAGGACAACTTTTTCACGGATAGTTTGATTATTTACATTGAGAAATAAATTGCTGAAAAGTTTAGTTTTAATTCAATTATTAAAGATTTCAAGTCACTCAAAACTCAAAGAGCACCATTATAAACTATTTTATATTTTTATTTGTAAAATTATTTATTTATTATCTCATTAGTAACAAACTTAAAGATTTTATAAATTTTATTTTAATATAAATATTATTATTAAATTTTAATATTAAATTTTTTATCCCTTCAAAATTTTATTTCAAGCTCCA
>NC_029789.2:124271751-124285708 GCF_000816755.2 Arachis ipaensis | reverse complement strand
TGTATTATCATATTATTATCAAATTTAAAGAATAATTATATTTATAAATTTTATTTTAATATAAATATTTTTATGTAATTTTTATGTTAAATTTTTTGTCTCCTCAAAATTTTTCTTAAAAAGCTCTACCACTGTCTATTATCAGGTATGTGATAAGTGTTAACAGGAAAGTTAAATATGTTCCATTGACATTCCGACCTAAATTGAGTACACGCATTGTACAACATACTTCAACTGGTTAGTCTCTAATATCTTATACTCCACAGTCCTCTTGATGCTATACATCTTTACTATTATCACGACTTTTTCTTTGTTTCCAAACTGCTGTGCAATCTCAAACTCATGCGTTGGATCATCCACGGGCCCTCCCTGATCAAAAGACCAATCTACATTCATTGCATTAAGGTTCAATGTGAAATAGTAAGTAGGATGATCATACGGTTTGGAAATAGTAGGTTGTGTTAATACAACCTGTGACACGTGAAGTTGTTTAGCTCTTCATCTTCCTCCTCAAGTATGTCCACCAGTTCAGCATCTACATCTTCATCATCATACATAGGGTGAGCTTGATAATGATCCATTATTGGATTTCTGACTGCAGAATCATCACGGCTTTCATAATCCGCTTTTAACACACCATCATTATAATCCTTAGGATTTGACTCCCCTTGGGTGGCATGTTCAAATCAACCGTCAACCTTTTAATGTTTGTTCTGACTGTCACAAATGATGGATTTTCATCACCCACTTTCGAAGAAGTCCCTGCACACATATCAACCAGAAACACAAATAAATTCAACAGATAGAGTTTGGAAAATAATTGTGCCAACCCTTGATTAGTCATATGTCTTTGTGATCACGTATTTGATACCTTGGTCAAATGAAAAATTATTAGAAGTGATGTTTACCTAAAAAAAATAATATTAAAAAAACGACAAAAAAATAAAATACCTTTTATAAATTAAAGTGCCGTCCACCTCCATTGGATATCTGTAATAAATTTTTCTCACTCTCTTCGTATGTTGTTGACCAATTGTGTGTACTATAAAATTTTTTAACATCATCACTTCTCTTACTTTATTTGGCAAGTATATAAAAATCAGTTGCGTAGAGCTAAACAAACACAATTTTACCATCATAATGAATTGATAATAATATTCTAGACATTATAGCAAGAATAGTGATGAGAAGTATTAAAAAAAGTAAATAAATTTATATTAGGAATTGGAATAAGTTTGTTGATGCATTGAATGAACTTGGTCCAATTTCTAAAAAAATGAATTTTCGTAAATAAAGATAAAAACATTTTTTGGGAAATAATTTTTTTTTATTTTATTCTAGAAAATTTTTTCACTTTCACCACTCAATTTTTTTTTTTGGTTTTTTGATAAAAATTGAGGCTTGAAACACTTAGCCTTAAACAAAACAATAAAGATAAATAAACAGAACTATAAAGCTTTTCTCCCTCACCTAAACTAATAACTCTATCTCACAATTAGCTCAAATTTTATACTTTAAACACAATAAAGTCCAATATTGTTGTAATAATTAACACACGGTATCATTGTAATAATTAATGCTCACACAACCTAAACAAAACCAATTAGAAAACATCATATAGAAAGCAATTGAAAATCTCTGAGAAAAAAAAATTAAGAATCACTGCAAACTTAGAAGAAAAATTAGGCATATTTATTTATTTAATTTAGTCATATCCTATATTTTAATGGTTTTTAGTTTAATTTTTTGTGTACAAAACTAGAATATTCAACAAACATTATTGTTATTGTATTTGTGTAAATTGATAAAAAATTTGTAAGTTACAGTTTTTAAAATTTTAGTGTTTCAAATGAAATTCTAAACAATTATCTCATTTTTGAAAAATTAAGTATGTTATAATTTTTATCAGTATAATTATTTATTTATTATCTTTTAAT
Organism: Arachis ipaensis; assembly: GCF_000816755.2. Classification (NCBI taxonomy): domain Eukaryota; kingdom Viridiplantae; phylum Streptophyta; class Magnoliopsida; order Fabales; family Fabaceae; genus Arachis; species Arachis ipaensis. The sequence goes on along the minus strand of NC_029789.2, from coordinate 124,283,771 downwards.
TATAAATTAGTCTTTTATATATTAGTTAATTATAAAATTTATTTTTTATTTTATAAATTATTCTTTTATCATTCATCTATCATGTTTAATTTATTGAGAATAAAAAATTAAAACAATAATAAATTAGATCTTCCATTATTCATAATAAATATTTTGCAATCGGAATCGATCATAATTTTATCATTGATCCAATTACATACGTATTGGGTTGGAAAAATCGTGTGTTTGTTAGAAATTCAATCGATTGGATGCACAAACCAATCGATTGAAATTCAGGCTTTCCAAACTTCAATCGATTGGAATTGATGCACAATCGATTGAATTTTGCAAGGCATGTGGGGTTTTTCTTATTTAATCGATTCGTCATATTCAATCGATTGAAATCATCAAAGCAATCTTTGTTTAGTTAATTCAATCGATTGGTTCTGTTACCCTTCTCTAAATTATTATTTTCGATAACCCCATTTTTCAACATTAATTCCCCAAATACGAGTTTTTTTATGCAAAGCAAGTTCGCCGCACTATAATTTTTATAGAGTTTGCCTAACCCCCTACCAACTTCACTTCAAATTCTAAAAAAATGGCTACCTCAAATTCTTAAACTTCACAATAGACAACGGCAACTATTATCATCGTCTCCAGAGTACATAGGAGTACACAAGAATATTGAAAAAATAATAGTTTTTTTTTTAATTTATAATGAGAAAAAATTCTTATTAAATATGGCTTATTCTCGTGTATCTGTGTATTTCTGGAGACGATAATAATAATTGCCATTAATGTTGAAAAAGCCATGCTTATTATTTGTATATTTTTGTGTGCTCCTATGTACTCTTGTAGATGATGATAATGGTTTAAAAATTTAAGTTTCGTTGGTATTGAAAAAAATTCGAGTGAAGTTCCCCGGGTTAGGCGAACTCTATAAAAATTATAGAGTTCGAGGGTCAGACGAACTCTATAAAAAAAATATAGAGTGTGACTAACTCGCCCTAAATTAAAAAAAAAAGGAAAATTAAAGTTAAAAGATGGAGTTTTAGAAAATAATATTTTTTTAAATGATATTTTTTAATAGATCTTTTATAAAACTAAAAATGATTTTAGTGTTATAGGACGTAGTGTACTACAAATTTTTTCATTGGTAAATTTTTAAGATGTCAGGTATATATACGGACACTGAGATGGATGAGCAATACCATGAGGACGATGACATTAACCAACAAGAAGAGCTAGTATATGACCAAGATATGATGGATGACTAATATGAATCCGAACAAGATTTTGGAGATGAATTCACTGAGGGAATAACAGAACCAATCAATTGAATTAACTACATCCAAATTGCTTTGATGATTTCAATCGATTGGGTAATATGACCAATCGATTGAATAAGAAAAACTCCACATGCCTTGCAAAATTCAATCGATTGTGGATCAATTCCAATAGATTGAAGTTTGAGAAGCCTGAATTTCAATCGATTGAATTTCTAACAAACACGATTTTTCCAACCCAATACATATGTAACTAGGTTAATGATAAAATTATGATCGATTAAAATTGCAAAATATTTATTACAATTAATGAAATATCTAATTTGTTATTATTTTAATTTTTGATTCTCAATAAATATGATAGATGAATGATAAAAAAATAATTTATAAAATAACAAATAAATTTTATAATTAAATAATATATAAATGACTAATTTATAATTAAAATTAAATAAGAACTATTTAGTAATTATTAAAAAATTAAAAAATATGTTTTGTTATAAGACCATTTAATGATCCAAACGTTTTGGGACTATCGAATCTCTTGCCACAAAATATAGTGGCATACATAGAACTTGTCCAATCCCAAAAGTACAAACCTGGCTATCTTCACAAGAAGGGCATTAGAAAGCACAGTAGTTAGTGGGAGAGGTTTAGCAACAGAGAAGGAAGTGCAAAGCAAAAGAAGAAGGTAAAAGGAACAGGAACATATTCATTCCCAATGGCTGCATACATGAAATTAGGGATAGGAATATGTAAAGATAAGATTGGAGTGTGTACAAGATGTCTCTGGTACGGGTTGAGAGATGAATCGAGAACTTGCGGGTTGAGGCAGATGTCGGATCACTTGATTGGAGCAATGGGGGGGGAGGTACCTGCAAAGACACTCTGACGCTCAAGTCAGAATGAATCTGAGAGGTATAAGGTGTGAGGAATGAATGAATACCTGGAGGGACCTGGGTCCTCTATTTATAAGTGATAGTGAATATCTTATCTTATCTTATCTTATTTGGCTAAGATAAGGGAGACGTTTGAATTATCTTATCTTATCTTACTTGGCTAAGATAAGGGAGACGTTTGAATTCAAAAGTTGGTTAGGAGCTCTAGTGGGCCGATTCCGGACCTTCTGGAAGGGTGAAGCGGGTCGGACCGAGTAACAGGGTTCGGGTACCGTTCCGGGTGTAGGATCCGTAGGCCGAATCCGTAACAGTTGCCCCCGGAGCGAGAGAGTGAGGGTACTCGGTCTCATCGCTGGAGGAACCTTTTCCTTGACGTTGTGGTTTGGCAAGGAGATCATTGTTTGGTTTTTCCGGTCGAGGTCGACGATTTGGGAAGTTCCTGGCCGTTTCATGGTCAGGCGAGGAGCACATTGTTTGGGTGTCTTATCACATGCCGGATTTGATGACCGTAACAGTTACCCCCGGAGCATGAGAGTATGCTTTCTTAGTCTCAATGCTAGGTCGTTGGAGAGTCCGATCCTCTGTAGTTTGGGAGACTGTGAAGGGCCTGAAAAAGGCGTGACGTCATCCTGCACCAATTGGTAGGATGTTGGTCAGTCTGGCTTTCTGCGAGTTGGAAGACCGTCCTCATGCTTGTTTTGTGTGGCCTTTTTTTTGGGCCGTTATTGTGAACTTATTTTAGACCTCTTGGTGGGCTGATTTTAAGACCTTGTTTATTTAGCTTATTTGGATTTTCGTTTGGCTTTGCGGGTAATCGATTCAGGAGTCACTATTTTTTTTATTTGGATATCCGTTCTGTTGGCCTCGGGATGATCGATCCCCGAACTGCCATTTTTTGTTATTTGGATACCCGTTTTGTTATTTGGATATCTGTTTTGTTATTTGGATATCCGTTCTGTTGGCCTCGGGATGATTGATCCCCGGGCTGCCATTTTTTGTTATTTGGATACCCGTTTGTTATTTGGATATCCGTTTTGTTGGCCTAGGGGTGATCGATTCCCAGGTAGCCGTTTACTTATTTGGATATCCGTTTTATTATTTGGATATCCGTTTTGTTATTTGGATATTCGTTCTGTTGGCCTTGGGATGATCGATCCCCGGGCCGCCATTTTTGTTATTTGGATACCCGTTTGTTATTTGGATATCCGTTTTGTTGGCCTAGGGGTGATCGATTCCCAGGTAGCCGTTTACTTATTTGGATATCCGTTTTATTATTTGGATATCCGTTTTGTTGGCCTCGTAATTGGGCGTGAGCTTCCCTTTTCCGGGAGTGGGTAAACCAATGTTATTTTGTCATAAGACGAGGTCTCCTGGTCTGAAGTCTCATCGTACCGTGCTGCCATTGTACCTTAGGCTTATTCTCTATTTTAGGGCTAGCTCCCGTAGGTGTGCTATACTCCTGACCTTGTCTGCAAGGCCCTACTTTGCTTTTTTGTCGTTTCCTCCCATGGTTCTACGTGGACTTTGGTGTGCATCGAGGTCAGAAAGGAAGATGCCTGCCGCATCTCAGGATCTCTTGCGTGGGGCTAGACTGGTGTTGTCGTATTCTACCGCGGTTTTCTGGTCTCCGTGGATGGTTCCGACGGAGCCATCTTCTACCGTGAACTTCATTAGAAGGTATTTGGTAAAGATGACGGCGGAGAGGTCATTGATTGTTTTTCTTCCGAGGATGACATTATAAGCGGTGGAGTTCTTGAGAACTACGAACTCGGACAGGATTGTCTTCCTCTGGCTTCCCGTCCCTATGGTAAGGGGAAGAATGATGGAACCATCTGGCTTGAGAAAGTTGTCTCCGAGTCCGGTTACTCCGTTGTGGTGTGTCTGGAGGTTATCATTGCGGAGTCTGAGCTTGTCGAGAGCTCCTCTGAAGAGGATGTTGGAATCTGCTCCCGTGTCCACCAGTATTCTTCTTACTAGCCCGGTTCCAATCTTTGCCGAGATGACGAAGGGGGCGTCTTCTGCCGAGGCACCGTGCTGGCAATCCTCGGGGGAGAATGTTATCGCTCTATTGGTGGTGGCGGTTTGGGGTTTGGTCTCTAACTGCCAGAATCTTGAGATCCTTCTTCAGTGTTGATTTTGATTTCCCTGGGGTGTCTTTCCCTGTGATGACGTTCACGATAATGGTCGGATCTGTTTCAGGGCTCCCTAGAGGCTTGTCTCTGTGTCCTCGGGTTACATCCTTCTTTTTCTAGTGATCTGTCTTTTTCCGTGAGTCTTGGTTCCCTGATGATTTTGGTAAACTCGGGGAGTTTACCGTCTCGTATGGCTTGCTCGAGGGTGTCTTTTATGTCAAAACAATCTTGTGTCCTATGTCCGCATCCTCGGTGGTAGGCGCAGTACAGGGTCTTGTTGCCGCCCGTTCTTTCTTTGAGTTGTCGGGCCCTCGGGAGAATACCTCGATCGGCTATTTGGTGGTATATCTCGGTGATCGGGGCTGTCAGAGGTGTGTAGTTAGAGAATTTTCCGATTTTGGGGGGTTGGTTTACGTTTGCTGGTTTGGGATGTTCTTTATGGTTTTCTCTTAGTGGGGGGGTTATGTCGAGGTGCCGTGCTACCGTGTCGTGTGTTGCCGTGCTGCCGTTTATTGGCGGCTACGACTTGGCTTACTTCTTCGTCGTTTATGTACTCCTTTGCGACGCTCTGAATCTCGTGCATGGTCCACACCGGTCTGGTAGTGAGGTGTTTTCGGAAGTCTTCATTCATGAGCCCGTTAGTTAGGCAAAGGCTTGCGACTAAGTCTGTGAGTCCGTCGACCATTAAACATTCATGAAGCGATCGAGGTATTTTCTCATGGACTCGTCTTGTCTCTGGGTGACTCCCAATAAGCTGATGGTGTGTTTAGCTTTGGTGATTCTGGTGGTGAATTGGGCCATGAACTTCCGTGAGATATCGTGGAAGCCAGTTATGGATCCGTTGGGGAGGGCGTTGAACCGTTTAATCGCTGACCCAGCTAGGGTTACCGGGAAGACCTACCTCGGACCGCGTCAGCGGCCCCTTCCAGGTTCATCCTGGCCTTGAAGGCCGTTAGGTGCTCCAGGGGGTCCTTGGTTCCGTCGTACTTCATATCCGTAGGTTTGTCGAAGCCTTTAGGGAGTTTTTCTTTCAGGATTCTTTCAGTAAAGGGAGTGGCTCCCATTATCACGTGGTCACTTCTTGTGCGTTTGGCCTCTCGATGTCGTCAGTCGTCGTCCGTGTCATGTTGATGAGCCGGGTTGCGTGAGACGCTACAATTATACCTTTTGCCATGTCGTCGTTCAGGCATCCTGTCGTGTCCGTGGTCACGGGAGATGCTACGATTGTATCTCTTGGCATGTCGCCGTTCTGGCGATCCGCCGTACCTAGTTTCATGGCGAGATCTTGATCTGGAGGTTGCGTGACTTCCGTTTTTGGCGTTGTGCTTTTCTTTGGGTGTAACTCGGCCTTTGAGGTCTTGCACCCTGAGGCACAGCTCTTGGATTATCTGGACCGCCTTCTCTCCTAGGCCGTTGGGTGGCCGGGCTTCAGTGGGAGGATGGTTGTCCTCTCTTGGTTGTTGTTGGGGTTGGTTGGCGATGTGCCGTGCTTATTATCCTTCCGTGGGTGGGAGGAGTGTTATCTTGGAGTTTGGGAGTTGGGGTGTTGGGTGGAGGATTGCTCCTCGAGGTTCTCCGTCATGCCACCACGATTTGGCTGTCGCCCGCATCTGTGCAAGAACCTTGAGAACTTTCTTGATCTCTTGGCTCCTGAGAGGTCTGAGCTTGGCCACGGTGGTAGCGTTTAAGGAGGTCGTTCATGATGAGCTTCCTTATGAATTTTTAGTAAGGTCCGAAGGGGGATCATGGCGACAGAGTTGTCATAGGTGAGGCGGCGGATGGTAGAGGTTTGGAATCTGGTATTGAAGGAGGTGACCTCGTTGGTTTGGAGGAATAGCTTGAAGAGTTCAAAAGAAGAAGCAACCACGGTGGGCATGGAGCCAAAATAGAGGGAGAAGATGGGGCCATGGCGCTTGGAGAGACGGATAAGGGAGTGGTGAATGAGAGGGTCCAAGAGGTGGAGGTGTCCCACTAAATGGAGGCGAGACTTTGGGCTTGGAGGATTCAGAATTTCACCGTTGGAGTGGGGCGAGGGTGCATAAAGAGTGTTATCACTAAGAAGGTGATTGCAAGTCGAAGAAACATTGTTCCTTTGGGATTTCGCCGTTGGAGTAGGGCGAATGTGTGTTATCGCTGCAAAGGTGATGTAAGTTAAGGAAACATTATTCCTTTGGAATTTCACCGTTGGAGTAGGGCAAGGTGTGTTATCCCTGCAAAGGTAATGCAAGTTGAGGAAACATTATTCCTTTGAAATTTCGCCGTTGGAGTAGGGCGAAGGCACTGCAAAGGTGATGCAAGTTAAGGAAACATTATTTCTTTGGGATTTCGCTATTGGAGTAGGGCGAAGGTGTGTTATCCCCGCAAAGGTGATGCAAGTTAAGGAAACATTATTCCTTTGGGATTTCGCCGTTGGAGTAGGGCGAAGGCACTGCAAAGGTGATGCAAGTTAAGGAAACATTATTCCTTTTTGCTCTCAGTTACACGCAAGAAATCTGAGTTTGATGATTGTTCTTTTGGGTTATCCGCCATGCCGCCACAACGTTGCAAAGTTCCCTACAGACGGCACCAATGTACAAGATGTCTCTGGTACGGGTTGAGAGATGGATCGAGAACTTGCGGGTTGAGGCAGATGCCGGATCACTTGATTGGAGCAATGGGGGGGGGGGGGAGGTACCTGCAAAGACACTCCGACGCTCAAGTCAAAATGGATCTGAGAGGTATAAAGTGTGAGGAATGAATGAATACCTGGAAGGACCTGGGTCCTCTATTTATAGGTGATGATGAATATCTTATCTTATCTTATTTGGCTAAGATAAGGGAGACGTTTGAATTATCTTATCTTATCTTACTTGGCTAAGATAAGGGAGACATTTGAATTCAAAAATTGGTTAGGAGCTCTAGTGGGCCGATTCTGGGCTTTCTGGAAGGGTGAAGCGGGTCGGACCGGGTTCGGGGACCGTTCCGAGTGTAGGATCCGTGGGTCGAATCCGTAACAGAGTGAAATAATTATGTCGCCATGACTTTACTTTGAATCCACTTCAAATTTAGATGAAGAAATTTTTCTAAACTTTCAAAATATAAATTGAGAGTTTAGGTTTGGATTGTATTTCGAGTAATAGCATTGTAATTGATCATGAATTTAGGGAAATTGAGTGTGAACTTGTAAATTAGAAAATAACAATGAAATTATAGAGTAATTTAAAGCTATTAAAAGTAAATATAATTAAATAAGAATTAAAAAAGAACCTTTAATATTCTTAAGGGTATTTTACTATTTTCTAAGGTTATTTATCCTTGTTACTTATATTATTGATAAGAAAGAGTGAAGAATTCTGATAAGTCAACCATAAATGGCATGATAAGTTAATAATGTCCCAACCAGTTAACCATCAATAATGTGTAAAATCGATTGGAGTAATGCTAGCCTAGTTAATTCAATTCAAACTCAATCATATCAATCATAAACAATGAAAGGATATAAATGCAATAATTAGAGTGAAGTTATTGTAATAAGTTAACCAACAATAATATGAAAAGTCTATTAGAGTTTCTTAATCTAATTAACAAAGTCATAACCAGTCGACCATCAATAACATAAAAAATTAGTTAGAGTCATGTTAATTAATTTAATTCAACCACGTTAATTATTATTAATTAATATAATAGTAATTATATAACTTAAGATTATCCTAAGTCTTACTCCTAAGGTAAGCAAAAAATCTACTTCAAACTAACTAAAAGCATTTCATCAAATATTTTATGTCCAGAATTAAAAATTACATTGCGATGATTAAAATCAAATCCTAAATTTATCAAAATAGCAAGAGTAAAAGCTACTCAAATAAACATAAATAATTCTGAATAATCAAAAGGAACCCAGAATGCAAACTCATGTGCCTCATTAATATGACATGTGAATTCTATGTTGCGTATCTGCATACGCGGCTAAACTTTGAACTGTCAAACTTGTTTTCTGCCTTGAATCTTTTTTCCTTGCAACATATTTTTTTCATTCTTTAGTTTACTCATGACTTTATACTTATAAGTTCCTGAAATACTAAGAAAAACTTTTCAAGGCATCACGTGGAATAAAAGTAGTCTCGTACTTGAAAAAAATTAAACTAAAAAACATAATTCACAATGCAAGCTAAGTTAATTCAACTAGAAGAAGAATCTACAAAAGAACTCAACTACATGTAAAATTATGTTGTATTATTGACAAAATCCTTGACTTTTATCCAATTTTAACAAGATAATTTAGGTTATACCAAGAAAAAAAAGTAATTTAAAAGTTTTGGATAATATTTTAATAGAATTAATGAAATTTTAATATATGTGTAGTTTGATAAACTAAAAGTATAACATTAATTATATCTTTTTTTGTAAGATTTATCGGTATTTAGAATATTCATTCGTAAAAATAGTAGTTTATTTTTTGAAGCTAATAGATAATTGATAAATTAAAGAATTCTACTGGTAGAAAGATCTTTTTAAAAAAAGGCAGTGCTACAATGCTGAAATTAATATTTTTCAGGTAGTAGATATTGAAATGAACCTGCCACACTATATGATAATGTTCTGAAAACCGGACCGAATCGGTCGGTGCATCTGGGTTAACCGAAAATTGGTTACTTAGCCGGTCCGGTCCACCTACAAAACCTTTCTGTAAAAAATTGGCAAAAAAAATGGATCGAATTGGTAGTTAACCGGTAAACTGGGTAAACCGGCCGGGTTTTAACAGACACCGATTCTCCCCCCAGCTAATGAAACGATGTCGTTTGGCTTAAAAAAAAAAAAGAAAAATAAAAGAGAAGGCTGAAGAACGCGTATTGTTGCAGCCACTGAGCCACTTTACCCTAAATCCCTAATCTGAAATCTCTTCGAAGAACACTGCCATTCCCAACCCTAAGCTCTTCAAGGCTCGAGCTTCTGCCGACGGAAGACAACCGCCGCCGTCAATCGAAACAGACGCCGGAGCAAGCGCCACTGTCGCGAGTTGTCGCCTCACCGTCGCGGGTCGTCGGCTTGTTGTCATCACCATCACCGAAGAGAGGTCGTCTGGCTCTGGCCTTCTGTTCTCTACTTCTCTTGTGGTTAGTTCTGGGCTTCTGGCTCTTCTTCTGTTCTTCAGTTTTTCATTTTTTCAGTCTTGTTGAGTTTTTGTTTTGAGTACTGTGGTTTTTGACTTTTTTTTTTCAATTAAATTTTTATTTAGTGAAGAATTTAGGTCAGATTTAAAGTAGGTTCATGTTCTTCAGATGCAGAGTTCTTCTGCTCTCTTGTTCTGTTTTTTAATTTTTTTTATTTTGTTTATTATATGATTAATCATTCTGAAATGTTGAATAAATTTGATGTATGTTCAATTTTAGAATTTTGCTCTGTTGATGTAAGTTCAATTTTTTCAATTCTGCTCTGTTGAATTAACTAGATGAATTGCTGAATTTAATTATGTTGAATGCCATATGAATTGTATGAACTATGAATTGATATATTGGTCTGGATTCTGGAAATCCTATCAGAGCTGCAGCCACCTTCAAAAACTTGGCTTGTTAAATTTAAAAAAACTTGGCTTGTTATATTAATTCTGATTTTTGAGCTTTGTTTTGTTATACTGATTCTGATTTTTGAGTTTTTAGTTCCTGATTTTTTCTAATTCTTCTAATTCTGAGTTGTTATGAATGAATGATCTTGTTTTCAATTGAAGATAAGTGTGTATTCAATTGTTCAAGCACATCGTTGGTCCAAACCCTATAACAAAACTTTGTTATGAACAAATAATCTTATTTTCAATGGATGCTAGTTGCTTGTGTGGTTTGTTTGTTACAGAAAGTACAAAAGGCTTTTTTACAATTTGATGTCCACTCAAAATCTATTTTTCAGTTTTTATTTTTTATTTTGAATGCTATATAGAATATTTTGGATTTTGGATTTTTGAATGTTTATATTCAATTTTGTAATATGGATTATCTTTATGAAGGAACAATAGAATACTTAATGATTATTATGATTACTAATGAGTAGTGTCTTTATTTAGTTGAAAACTTGTGTAATTTTTGAATGTTATATTTAATTTTTGATTATATATTAAATTTTGTTATAATTTTACTGTATATTTAATTAAACCAATTCGATCACAGTTCAATTAATCTATTAAATTAGTCATTTGACCGGTTGAATGACCGACACGTGTTGCTGTTAATGTAACAGGAAAAATTAGAAAGTAAGTGAAAGCAGAAGAGTACAGTAATTGATCTGAATAGTGTTGGATAATTAAACCAAAAAGTTTGTATAAATTGAAGTGGTTATTATAGCCTGTTAATTTTTATTACAATTGAGTTTTTTTTTTACAGTTGAATTATTTTTGGTAGGTAGGTAGATTAGATTGATTGAGATGATTGGATAACTAAATAGTAACATTCTCATTCATTTGACGAAATACAATCTAATTTATTTTATTTTTAAAATACAAAATTAAATTTTTTACAGTATTTATTTTTAAATCATTTAATTTATATTCAATTTTTTCCAATTTTAAATTAATATTCAATAATTTTAAAAATTATAAAGTAATTTTTTTCCAAAACCAAATATACATCACTAATAATATAAACACATTGTATGACTGTTTATTTTCATATTGCGTACTTACTGCATATTACTAGTTTTAAATATTTACTTTTTCTTTAATAAAAAGTTTTAACAAAATAAAAAATAAAACATAACAAATATACATCACTAACAATATAATCACATTGTATGGCTACGTTTATTTTCATATTGCACTTCCATTACATATTTACACTATACACACTAAAAATGTTTGAAGGATTACAAGGACACCGTGAATGGCTTGCAAGTATATATGAGATATGCTCCTCTTTTTAACACCTTGATATTTATATAGTTGTAGTATTAATTATATGAACAAAATTTAGAAATTTGATGAAAATTATAAATTGGACTAGACAACATAGTTATTATATCACTCATTTTCTAATATAGTTATAATAAATCCTTGTAATCCTTCAAATATTTGTTATGTTTTATTTTTTATTTGATTAAAACTAGTAATATGCAGTAAGTACGCAATATGAAAATAAATGTAGCATACAATGTGCTTATATTGTTAGTGATATAAATTTTTATAAGTGAGACCAAAAATTAATAAAAAAAAGAACAATAAATAATGAGATCAAACACTGAATACTATCCAGTTTTTTTCCCACTCTCCTTCAATTTACACAAATTTTTCTGGCTTAATTACTCGATACCGCCCTGATCAATTACTGCACTGTGCTGCTTCCACTTATTTCCTGGTTTCTCCTGTCACACTAACACCGACACGCGTTTATCATATAGCGTGACCAACTCATTTCAACACCTGTCGAAAAATATTAATTTCAGCACCATAACATTCACTGCCCTTTAAAAAAAATAAAGAAAAGAATTGCAAGTCAAAAAATAAATAATAAATAAATAAACTTAAAAGTCTGTGGGTAATTGTACGGCATAGCTGCCTTTGTGGAAAACAAATATCAATGCATAAAGACATGTTCATCGTCCTAGTAGTCCAGTTTTGATATTTATTTCTTTATTTGTTGACTTGTTCAACTTCACTTATCTATTTTGGGCCGTGGCATGCATTTTATTACTCATATAAACTACAGAGGTGGAAAGTTTTTGAAGTTTTATATATATATATATATATATATATATATATA
>NC_029789.2:124270079-124271627 GCF_000816755.2 Arachis ipaensis | reverse complement strand
ATATATAAAAGGTTTTTAAATACCTAAATGTCATTTTTTTGGATAAAATTATTCTCCACTTTTATCGTTAAAGAGTATTACTCTTGTTTAAAAGTTATTTTCTATATTAGTTTGTACTAATACACAAAATTGATACATGTCTCAAGTGTCCATGAAAGTCAGACTCCTTTAAATAGCAAGGAAGTAGGATTTTATTGAATGCCATGGTCCTCGTAGGAAAAGTCCACACCCTTTATTATAATATAATTTTCATAACTACAGTTTTAAATTTCTCTTATTGAGAAGTCAAACAAATTGTTCGTATTTTGGAAGAGTTTGAGGGGCAAAATGGTAAAACATTGTATGTAAGGACAGATCCAGAAATATTATTATGGAGTCAATATATAATACATATAATATTAAAAATTATGTAAAAAAATTATATAATATAAGATGTATTATAAAAATATACCATTAAAAAATATATTTTAAAGTACAAAAAATATGTGTGGGTACTTTTTACTAACGAAGTGGTTGATTTTTCGTGTTATAAAATTCATCGATAATAGAATTTGTGTAAAATTTTTCAACAATTTTCTTTTCAATATAATTAAAAGACAATTAGTAAAAAATTCATCTTTTATTTTATTTTTAAGTTATTTTTCTTAATATTCATAGTTGAAAAAGATCTCTTAATTGTAGTAGTTGAAACAGAGAGAATTAATACCAAATGAATAAAAAAAAATTCATTAATAATTTATATTAATTATTTATATTATAATTAATATTGAATATTATTTATATTATTATATTAAATTATAATTAATTAAATTTACTTACATTAAAAAATAAATTTAATTTTTATACCTTATAAAATAATTTTTAGTTGAGTTGGTTATTTTTATTTTTAAAATTTAAAATGCTAATGATATTATTAAAATTAGCAGTTGTAAACACAAAACTATAAATTAGTATAATCTCGAATTATATATTGTGTATTATTATTATATATGAATTTATTTAATATTAATATCTTTTAATAATAAATTATTTTTAAATTTATAAATTTAAATAATATTATTGAAAAAAATTAATTATATTAATTTTAAGTATTTTAATTAATTAATTAAGTGGGACCACAATAGGGACTAAAGTTAGTTCCTCCTAATGGAGAAGAGAGAGATGCTTTGAGTTCCTATTTATTGTTTATGACGTAAAAGCTGATGTGGAGTTACTTTTTATGACAGGTGGGTCATAAACAGGAACTGGAATGAGTTCCCTACTGGAGATGGTCTTAGGATCCGTTTGGATAGGTTAAGAGCACCTCCAATGGTGAGTTCCTCTTTGACTTTTTTCTGACATATAGGAACTCTAACCATTGGAGGAGAGAAGGAGTGAGTTCCCGCACAAGGATCAAGGTAAGGGAGTCCCTCTAAGCAGGGACTTAAATTAACCAATAACAACTTGCCATTTGGCAAGTTATTATAAAAAAATAATAATATAAAATCTGAAATAATTAAATAATTAAATAATAATTAAATTAGTAATAATTATAATAAAAATTATATT
>NC_029789.2:124268131-124269984 GCF_000816755.2 Arachis ipaensis | reverse complement strand
AGTGGGCCATAAACAGGAACTGGGATGAGTTCCCTACTGGAGATGGTCTAATAAGTTACTTTTTTTTTTAATTTATGAAAAGATATAGTATTAATGTCTGGTACAATTTTCAAAACAAAATTATAACCTTTTAAAAAGTTATTTTAGTACTTATAAAGAAGTTAAAAAAAAGACTTCTCTCATAATAAAATTTTTTTTTATCACTTTTCTCTTAAAATAAGTATTTTTAAAACTAAAAAACATTCTTTCATGTCTTTCATGAGATAGTTTTTGAGGTTGAAGACACAGAATTTTGTTTTCATATTAGACAATCGCCAATCATGATTCATGCGCATAATTTTTCATTTCTGTTAGGTATTATAATATAATTTACGTGCAATCATGAAAAACTCATAATTTTCGAGGCCGACTTTCTTGAATGTTTAAGTTGGGCTGATTGTGACACCGTTGTTTCATTCTTAGGAACGAAAGAAGCCTCGTATCAATAATCATTCATATCAAATCTCAAAAAAATAATCAATAATATAATAATTTAACTTGATGCACGAATTATATAAAACATTTTATACAATCGTTTAATTATATATTTTTTTATAATTATTCATATAATTAATATAAAAAATTAATTATTTTTTGTTAGGTGATATTATTTAATAATATACATGTAAAACTATTTTAAAATTAATTCATAAAAAAATAACTTAGAAAAATAATTTATAGATAACTTTATGTGATGAAATTTATTATGAGTGAATGTTGTTACACTTAAAAATTTTCATTCCCTACTTGATTTTGCTAAGTTCCAAACACAACAGCATATTAAGAGGCGTCGTAATTACCACTTAAATTAAGTCTCAGGTGCATGCGAAGCATATCCTATAGATAGGGGTGTTTGTGGAGAAGGATAGATGGCTTTGAATTTTTTTTTTTTGTTAGAATCGGACCAACAGACTGGCCAAAAACCAAAACAGCAATAATCATGTTCAACCCACTCGTAAAGTGATTGTAATAATCTGGTAAATTTCTCCCTAACTTCCACAAAAATGATGAAGTCATACGTAAAAAGTAGGTGTGTGATCGTTTGAGCTGTTACGGTGATTTTCAGGTCAGCAATGATGTTATTCCTCTGTATTTTTTTCATTAATATATTATGGTATGGATAATTATAATGTACAGATGCAAGTGTATAAAGATTTTCAGATATTCCCATTAGAAGAAGACAATAACAACACGTGTCCATGAACCATGATAGTGGGAGCAGCGTAGAATTGTGCAGAGAAAGCTAAGATTTGTGCAGAACCCACTACAGAGCCGAGCTTCCTACGCTGGAATGATGGATGACTCTGTTTGGTTTTAATTTTTTTTTTGGACAATATCCAAATAGATAGTTGGATCATTGCATGCTTTTGCCTTTGTAATGAATGGGCTCGAGAACAAAAAAGTAATCAACCGAAGGCCTTGGGTGATGTATTCGATTTTATGGGCAGGAAAAAATATGCTCTATGAAGAATATATAATTGAAGAGCTTATGACCCAAATGGACCAAATATATATATATATATATATGAGGCAAAAAAATATTATTAATTTAATATAATAAATGTGATTTAACTAATATTTAATATGTGATTAGATACTGTTGTATTAATAATAGAAGTATGACCAATTTATATTGTCAAAAAATTGCAAGAAAAAACTCTTTTGAAGGTAATATATTTTAGAATTTAAGGTTTAAATTTTGGGATTCAAAATTTAGAAAATAGAGGTTAGAATTTGGGGTTTAAGATTTAGAAATATAAATTATTTTAATATTTTTATATACTATTTTTTGTTTCAGATTTTAAATTTTTTGG
>NC_029789.2:124214962-124267740 GCF_000816755.2 Arachis ipaensis | reverse complement strand
ATATATATGTGGGGCAAAAAAATATTATTAATTTAATATAATAAATATGATTTAACCAATATTTAATATGTGATTAGATACTGTTGTATTAATAATAGAAGTATGACCAATTTATATTGTCAAAAAATTACAAGGAAAAACTCTTTTGAAAGTAATATATTTTAGGATTTAAGGTTTAAATTTTGGGATTCAAAATTTAGAAAATAGAGGTTAGAATTTGGGGTTTAAGATTTAGAAATATAAATTATTTTAATATTTTTATATACTATTTTTTGTTTCAGAGTCTAAATTTTTTGGTATCCATCATTAGTTGGCACTATAATTACTGAATGTAAAATTCTTAGTTTAATGTGTTGCATTCTGGTATCTTATTTTTTCTTTTTAAGTTTTACTATTAATTAAAAGAAGGCAAAAGAAAAAGTTA
Organism: Arachis ipaensis; assembly: GCF_000816755.2. Taxonomy (NCBI): domain Eukaryota; kingdom Viridiplantae; phylum Streptophyta; class Magnoliopsida; order Fabales; family Fabaceae; genus Arachis; species Arachis ipaensis. The sequence continues at coordinate 124,267,316 of NC_029789.2, read as the reverse complement.
CTCTGGTTAGAGTACATGTGGGTACACCTTTGATGTGAAAATAGAATTGTTGATGCGTAGGATGTAAATAAAAAAACAGTTGGTCTTCAGTATATTCTGAGTGGAAGTTATGAAATAGTGGAAGAAGCAAGGACAAGACAAAATGAATATGAGATTCATGAATAATGCAAACAAGTTGTTAATTCATTGTGTTGAAATTAAATCGTCATACTAATCCGTAACATTATAACCGTAAATACGAAAGCGTAAAAGCTGAACCCTAAACTTGAGCCAAGAAACATGAACCATGAGCCTTGAACTCCAAACTTGGAAGACCCAAAGAACGAAAATCGTAACCCTAATCCACAAAACACAATTCGTATACCCTTGAGAGACGAAACGATATAGACAAATTTCTAAAAGACAAATCCTGAACCGTAAAAAGTCAGTTGATTTGGTTATTCCTTTTTGAAACAGTACACAACAAGATTAATTCTAGAACATGAACCCCGCAAGCCGAACCCAGAAACTCGCAATCGTGAAAACGGCGAACCATGGTCTGGGAGCTAGAGAACCAAATTTTGTAAAAACTATACTCGGAATCGTAAATCGTAGTTGATGTATTTATCTATTTTAGTAAAAGGACATCGTAATAATATACGCTGAACTGTGAACCCTGAACCATGGAGGATGATATGTGAATGTTGAATCCGAATCTATAAATTGAAATTTGTATTTCGAAGTCAGTCAACTGTAAACCATAATCCGATAAATCGATCAGTAGAATATGTTAAATCATAGTTGTAAGAATCGAACTGATAAAATTACTGGCTCACTATTTATTTGGTTTAACCAATTAATTATTAGTTAAACCGATAAAAATCGGTATTGTATAAATAAAAAATATAAAATAATCAAAAGTGTGAAACTAAAATTTAAAATAGATGTGTTCACTAATACTTGTGCCAATTCAATCAACTTTCACTAAGTTATTTTCAACAAGTTATAATTCAGTTATTATTATAGAACTTTATAAATTTATAGTATTTTTTCATAATAATATTTAATAAATTTGTTATTGTATTGAAGTAAGTATTTTAGATTTTAGTATCTGACTATGTAGTTTATAATTATTATATTATTTTTATTAGAATAAAAATTGACGTAATTAGTAGAAATAAATTGCATGAATTGTCAAACGTAAGCTTGTTACTTTTTTTTTTAAGATGACATAAGTTACTGTTGATGCTATAGTGATTAACGTTGAGTATCAATTTATTTCGCACTTACGGTTGGTCACCAGTGAATTTTAAACTACTATTTGATTAGTGATTCTGTCGTTTGCAGAAGAGCAATTGCCTATGAACAATAACATAATACAACAAAATTAGGAAATATGATATAGGACAAAAAATTAAAGAAAAAAATATATACTTATGATACTTTATTTTAACCAATTAAAATAATATATATATCTCTCCATTCATATGAGATAGAAGATAATCTGAATATATTATAAAATATTCTTGTTACGATGGGTAACCGGAGATTAGTGGACTAAACTTATTAGGTTGGCCCAATCGCTCAAAGGAGGGGCCCTCTAACCGGATTTGCGTATAGGAGCCTCCGTTTGACTTGTGCACGCGTGAGTGAATGAGAGTGGTACCTGTAAAGACATTCCAATGCTTAAGTCAGCAAGGGTCTAAGAAAGTTTTGAGAGTATGGGAACTTAAAGATACCTGAGGGATGTCAGTGTATTTATAGTGGTGAACCCATAATCACCGTTGGAGTAGTTCCACCTTTTAAGGAGGATAACCATCCCTTTATCTTAGGGAAGTTGAGATTTGACTCCTGGAATTAGGTTGAGAGATTTTAGGGGCAGTTACTTATTCAAATAATTTTTTAATTATTAATATGTATAACAATTAACATATATTGATATCGAAAAATAATCTTATCAAGTTTTTTTTGTTTAATGTTAAAATAATATATATTGATATCAGAAAATTAATAGTAAAATATAAAATAATTGATAACGAAAATTTTGGTAAAGTTATAATTTATTAATTAAGAAATTACTAAATAATTGTTAACAAAAATTTTGGTAAAATCATAATTTAATAATTAAAAAATTATTGAAGAGTATCTTAAAAAAATAATTTAATTATTAATTTTTTTAAAAAATATTTTGATAAAAATAGAATTTAATTAATAAAAAATAATTTATTAAAGAATATTTTGGTAAGAAAAATTTAATGACAAAAAAAATAAAATTTTTGTTAAAGAGTTTTTTGTAGAAAACAATTTTAAAAAAAATTGAATAAAGTTAACATTAGTTAATACAAAAAATTTAAAGTGGATTAAAGAAAAATTTTTTAAAAAATTCTCAGAAAAATGTACATTTTATAAATAGAGAAAAAAAATATCATTTTAACATCTTTTAAAAAAAGAAAATAAATTTTTTCTAAGTTAAATTATTAAATTAACCTAATTTTGGCATTTTGTGGAAAGAAAATACTTGTATCTTTCACATTGATAAATTATTTGGAGCATGGATCTTTCACAATCAATACATACACATGAGTGGCACTTTTAAACACATGCTCTTGAAGGTTAATACAATATGATGAAGGGAGGTAAAGGGTTGAACGAAGACCCAAGTTGATATTGCCTTTCCTCCAATTATTTTTTTTTTCCGCTCAGCAAAGCCCAATTCAAAAGCTCTCACCAACGGGTCCCCAGCACAATCAAACTCCATTGGATTTCACGCCACCAGCTCAGCTCAATCAGCCTCCCATGAGCGCCAGTAACCTTGTGAAGACATGCTTGATGCTGTAAATTGAAAACAACACGTGTCAGCATCATATATAAGAAGAAGGTACATCTATATATCTTTATAAAATTGTATCTTTACACTAGAGCTTATTATATATTATATATTTAAAAATTATATGTGTAGTGAAGGAAATGAGTATTGAATCTTCGACTTCCTTCTTATAAAAATCCAAAGAAAAAGTCCAGGGAGTTAATGGCCTAAGCGTACAATGTGCACAATGGAAGTTTAGGAAGTATTAGAGATATGACCATTAGTGTTACATTATCCTATCAGGTTATGCTTTTGGGATCAGTGGTTTCATGACATGGTATTAGAACTCTAGATCTGAAAGGTCAAGAGTTCGATCTTTGGTAAACCCCAAAATTAACTTAAGTTTTTGGGGTGAGTGGTTTTATGACATGAGATGTTTATTATCCCTGGTATCCGGATGGTTATTCTAGATAGTATGGGTGATGCTCATTTTATTCATAGACCAAAGATTTAGCCCATTGTACGCTTAGGCTATTGGCTCCCTAGCACTACTCAAACCCAAAAAACCACTAAACTAATCATTCAAATTATTAATTTACTATATTTGTTATTTAAAGCGTAATGTTACAAGAATTTTGAACTAGAAGAAGAGTGACAAGACATTTATATTTGTTTGTGTTGTTTTAATTTTATTAAGAACTTGAAAATCATGCTATTTGTAATTTTATGTTGAATTTTTTTAAAATTTTATTATTTTTAATTTTAATTTAAACTTAAGTTTTTTGTTTTCTATTTTATTTATATGTATAAAATATGAAATAATTGAATTTTATATTTGTTTAAAAAAATTTGATTTTTTACGGGTAGGATAGGGTTGAGAACTTTAAGGTACGGGTAAGATTAGAGTCGAGAGGTTCTCAACCTGCGAGTAGGGCAAGGTTGAGTTTTAAGAAAGTATTCAACCCGCAGGTAGGGTTAGGATAGAGTCCAAATCCTTCTCTATCTATCCATTGCCAACCCTAGCCTTAGACCTTGTTGCGGCTTGATCTTTTTAGACAACTCTCCATTTATTTTAAACCTATAGCTAGTGCTCTTGACACAAGTCATGATCAATCACACCCATCTCTCATAAAATTCAATAGCCTTTACAACATTTTCTAGAAAATTCTACTCTGGTTTTATCGTATGCCTTGTTCATATCCAGCTTAATAACTAGATTTTGAGATCCTTCCTGTTCTGAGAATTACCTGAAACGTTGAGTCATGTCTGGACGTGAGGTCCAAATCTTTAATGTGGCGGTGTCCGACCTCTTTGGTGCCGAGGTGCCGCTAATTCGAGTTCCTCGTGAGGAGGTAGGGGGTGGTACCTACAAGAGACTCCGATGTCTAAATTAGCAAGGGCTTTAAGCAGATTTTTTAGTAGATTAGAACGTGAGTTATACCTGAGGTGTGCCAGCGTATTGATAGTAGAGTTTGATGACTTCCTTGGTGGTGGTAGTTCCATCTTATCTTATCTTATATCTTTTGTTGGAGCCTATCCCTCTAGTAACTGCTTTCTAGAAGCAGCAACCTCGCCACGTTGGGCACGCGGGGTTTTGGACTCCTTAGTTGGTATCCGACCTCTTCCAAAAGGTCGTGTAAGGGATGGAGGGCCCTCCTCTAAGGTCTTTGGCTTGATAGTTTCCATTGATTTATGAAGTGATTACTTGTGAATCGCTGAAAACTGTTATCTTTTCTGCTCCAACTTCTTTAGCCAGCTTCAAGCTAGCCAGTATAGCTTCATATTCTGCTTGGTTATTGGAGGTAGGGAATTCGAACTTCAAGGATAGCTCTATCCGAGTTCCTTGATCACTTTCTAATATGATGCCTGTTCCACTTCCAGCCTTGTTTGACGAGCCATCCACATATAGGCTCCATATGATGGGCGTCCCTGGGCTATCGGTGTATTCAGGATTTAGGGTACATTGTAATTTAATTCAGCGACGAAGTCGGCCAGATATTGTGATTTAATGGCTGTCCGATTTTCGTACTTGAGGTTAAACTCGAATAGTTCCACTGCCCATTGCAGGATCCTTCCAGCCAGGTCCCTCTTTTATAGAATGTGTTTCATTAGTTGATTAGTGTGGAGCCTAATGGTGTGAGCTTGGAAGTAAGGACGGAGCCTTTGGGATGTAAGGATAAGGGCGTAAGCAAATTTTTCTATCTTCTGATAGTTTAACTCGGCCCCTTGTAGGGTTTTGCTGTTGAAGTAGATGGGTTGCTGCCCCCTTTCATCTTTCCGGACCAGGGCCAAGGCTATTGCTCAACTTCCTACTGACAGATACAACATGAGTTCTTCTCTTTTAGTAGGTCGGGTAAGAATGAGCGGTTGTCCCAAGAATGCCTTGAAAGGCTTGTTCGCATTCTAGGGTCCATTCAAATTACTTCCCTTTTCTCAAGATTGAATAGAAGGGAAGTGACTTTAGGGCTGATTCGGCTAAGAATCTGGATAGAGCTTCCAGCCTTCCGTTTAGCTGTTGTACCTCTTTGATGCAAGTCAGGCTTTTCATGTTAAGTATAGCCCGACACTTATCTAGGTTTGCTTCTATGCCTCTTTGGGTCAGCATGAACCCTAGGAACTTTCCAGCTTCTACTGCAAAGGTACATTTTGTGGGATTTAACCTTATCTCATGCTTTCTTATAGTAGAAAATACCTCAGAGAAGTCAGATAGTAACGGCTCATTTTCTTGAGTTTTAACAAGCATGTCGTCGACATAAACTTCCATCAGCTTTCCTATGTGGGTGGCGAATACCTTATTCATCAATCTTTGGTATGTAGCTCCTGTGTTTTTTAATCCGAAAGGCATTACTACGTAATAATAGTTTGCCTTTAGGGTTATGAACGAGGTCTTTTCTTAATCAGCTTCGTGCATCGAAATTTGATTGTATCCCGAGTAGGCGTCCATAAAGGAGAGGTATCTGTACCCTGAGGCCAAATTGACCAGTGTGTTGATATTGGGGAGAGGGTAAGGATCTTTAGGGCAGGCCTTGTTGAGGTTGGTATAATCGACACTCATTCTCCACTTTCCATTTCGCTTTTTTACCAATACAACGTTGGCTAGCTGATGCGTGAGCATCTTTCCTATATTTTCCTAGTGAATTTGCATCTAACTTGTTGAGTTTAATTAAGAATTAATTATATTTTAGCCACTATGGATGCTATTTTGAGTTTTGTGCAATCTTATTCATTTTAGGTAGCATTCAGATGGATTTGATGAAGTTTCTGCAGAAAAAGAGAAGAAATCAAGGAGATGACCAGCGAATACCGACGCGGACGCATGGCTCACGCGACCGCGCGGAATGGAGGAAATCGCAATGATGCGATCGCGTGCCTGACGCGAACGCGTGGACTGGAATATGCACAAATGACGTGAACGCGTTACCGACGCGTACGCATGACATGCGCCACGTGCAGAAAATGCAGAAAAACGCTGGGGGCAATTTCTGGGCTGTTTTGACCCAGTTCTTAGCCCAGAAATCACATATTAGAAGCTGCAGAAGGGACAAATCAAGTGGTCCCCACCCATCAGCTGAAGACTTATTAATTAATTCGAATTTAAATTCAAATCTTATTTTAGGAAAAGATATTATTTTAATTTTAATTTTAGAAATTTGATTTTTTAATTATTAGGATTAGTTATAAAAGGGATCCCAATAGGGTGATTCCAGCACAACATTCCACAACAATATTCCATACAAATTTACATTCCATAATCCATGAGCAACTAATCCTCCATTGTTAAGGTTAGGAGCTCTGTCTATTGTATGGATTGATAATATTATTTTTCTATTTTAATTCATGTTTTGATTTATATTTCAATAATTGTTTTTGTTCTTCATTTTATGAATTTGGGTGGAACGGAAGTATGACTCATGTTCTAATTGAGTTCTTGTATAACTTGGAAAAGCTCTTTACTTGAACAATAGCTTGAAAATATATTATCCTGAATTTCTAATTGTTTGTATTTAACGGGATACGTGACATATAATCCCTTTATTTTTGGATAATTAGGATTCTTGTGGCATATAAACTAGAATTTGATCATTACCCTCTAATTGGAATTGATTGACCAAGGAATTGGCAGTTGATGAATTTTAGAGGAGACTAGGAAGGTCTAAGGAATTAGGGTCTAGTCACAAATAGTTTGCCATGAATTAAATCTTACATGATTAAAATTAGTTAATAAGAAAAGTCAATCCAAAAAATAGATAACTCTGAAGCCTTAACTGTTTTCTCCATATTTTATTCCCCACTTATTTATCTGTCTATCTTTAATATTTTTGCTATTATTTAATGTCTTTGAACTCTCAACACTATTTTCTATTTGTCTAACTAATCCTATCAAACGCTATTGTTATTTAATCCATCAATCCTCGTGGGATCGACCCTTACTCACGTAAGGTATTACTTGGTACGACCCGGTGCACTTGCCGATTAGTTTGTGGGTTATAAATTCCGCACCAAGTTTTTTAATTTTCAAAAATTTGTGCTACTATTTTTCCTTAATTTTTGAAATTAAGTTTGGTGTCGCCTAGTTAATTTTATTTTAATTTTTTTTGTTTATTTTTTCTTGTTAATTTTTGAAAAATTTATTTATTTATTTATTTAGTATTTTTATTTTATTATTTTACATAGGATACTTTACAGGGACTTCTCTGCACTCTGACGTAGAGAGTCCCATTTTTTCTTGTTTTCTGCTTGTGTATGCACAGGAACAAGGACAAAGAACAACTCTTAGACTTTGATCCTAAACCTGAAAGAACTTTCAGGCGACGTTTACAACAAGTAAGACTTTACAAGACTGCAGAATCCACTATGGCAAATAATAACGCTAATGCCAATGTGGTAAATCCGAATGGGGATGATCAACAGAGGAGAGTGCTTGGCTCTTATTTTGCTCCTACTGCAGATCTTTATGGAAAGAGCATTGTGGTGCCTCCTATAACTGCAAACAACTTTGAGTTGAAGCCACAATTGGTCACCCTGGTGCAACAAAATTGCCAGTATCATGGTCTTCCTCACGAAGACCCAAATCAATTCATATATAATTTTCTGCAGATATGTGATATTGTGAAGACAAATGGAGTGAACCCAGAGGTGTACAAACTCATGCTTTTCCCGTTTGCTCTAAGGGATAAAGCAAAGCTATGGCTAGATTCACAACCAAAGGAGAGTCTGAATACTTGGGACAAGGTTGTTACAGAGTTTCTCACTAAATTTTTCCCACCAAAGAAGCTGATCAAGCTTAGGTTAGAGGTTCAGACCTTCAGACAGAAGGAGGGTGAAACACTTTATGAAGCCTGGGAGAGATACAAGCTACTGACTAGGCAATGCCCTCCGGACATGTTCTCCAAATGGACCCAACTAGATATCTTCTATGAAGGCTTGGGTGAGATGTCCAAGATGAGCTTAAATACTTCTGCAGGCGGTTCATTGTACAAGAAGAAGACACCAGAGGAAACTATTGAGCTGATTGAATTGGTTGTAAGCAACCAATATTTATACTCATCTAACAGGAATTCTGTGAACTCTGAGACCCCTCAGAAGAGAGGCGTGTTGGAAGTAGAAGCTGTTAATGCTCTTCTTGCTCAGAACAAGCTGATGTCTCAGCAAATAAATCTACTTGCTCAACAGATGGGTGGCATGCAAGTTTCAGCTATCAACACCCAAAATCCACCACAGGAAGTCTCCTATGACATGGCAGGTAACTCTGTGCAAAATAATAATTATGATTATGCTCAACCCTCTTCTGAACAGGTCAATTACATGGGGAATAGTCCGAAGAATCCCAACAATGATCCATATTCCAAGACATACAATCAGGGGTGGAGAAATCACCCAAATTTTGGATGGAGAGATCAACCTCAGAGACCTCAGAACTTCAACAATAGTTCTCAGAGCGGTTTCCAGTAGAACAATGATTTGGAAGCAATATTGACAGGTTTTAGACAAGAAACCAGAGCATCCATCAAGAACCTGGAGATTCAAATGGGTCAATTAGTCACAAAAGTTAATGAAATTGATCAGAGGACCACTAATATCCTTCCTGGTAACACAATTCCAAATCCAAGAGAGGAATGCAAAGCTATCACCGTAATAAGTGAACAAGTGGCAAGTACGGAAGCACAAGTTATGCAGGAAACCAGAGCCTCCATTAGAAACTTAGAGGTGCTAGTGGGCCAACTGAGCAAGCAAATACTTGAGAGGTCTGCAAGTACATTTCAAGGTGACACAGTGGTGAATCCAGGAGAAGATTGCAAGGTTATTCAATTGAGAAGTGGTAAAGTAGCTGGCTCTGAGACCAAGGCCAATGAAGAGTTAGTAGAAAAAGAAGCTCCAGAGGTGAAGAAGGAAGAAGTAGAACACGCCCCTCCAAAGCGTGCGGACAACCCTTTCCCAGACTCTCTTGACACTTATCCTACATTGCCAAAGGATCCTGAGTACAAACCAAAAATGCCATATCCTCAGAGACTTCAAAAGGAGACCAAGGACAAGCAGTTTTCAAAATTCTTGGAAGTCTTTAGAAAGTTTCAAATCAATATTCCTTTTGCTGAGGATTTGGAACAAATGCCTCTCTATGCCAAGTTCATGAAGGAGCTGTTGTCAAAGAAAAAGTATTTAAAGGGAGATGAGACAGTGGTCCTGACTAAAGAATGCAGTGCCATCATTCAGAATAACTTACCAAAGAAGATGCCAGATCCAGGAAGCTTTCAAATTCCATGCACCATTGGGAACACAACCTTTGAGAAAGCGTTATGTAATCTGGGAGCAAGCATTAATTTAATGCCCTTGTCTGTGATGAAGAAGCTGCAGATCCAAGAGGCACAACCCACAAAGATAGCATTATAGATGGCGGACAAATCTATGAAGCCTGCATATGGATTAGTGGAGAATATCTTGGTCAAAGTGGGTAAGTTCTTCCTCCCTGCAGATTTTGTAATTCTTGATACAGGGGAGGATGAGAATGCCTCTATAATTCTAGGAAGACCATTCCTAGCCACTGGAAGAGCTCTGATTGATGTAGAAGTGGGTGAATTAGTGCTTAGAGTGCATAATGAGCAACTGGTCTTTTATGTCTTCAAAGATGTACATTCAACAGGTGAAGAAGAGAGGTGCATGCAGGCTGAGCTTATTGATCCAAACCTTCAAGAACCCCCTGATGATGCACAGCAGGATTTGCAACTAAAACCTCATGTGGTGACAACCGATAAAATTCCGCCTGACATCAAACCTAAGTTTGGTGTTGGAACTACATCATCCACCAAGGAGGAGGTCCTCAAAAAGAAAAAAATACCCAGAGGATGGAGAAACAAAAAGATCCCCACTGAAGGTTTCTCCCCAGGAATGAAGGTGGTGTTGACCAGCAATCCAGCATGGGTTTATACAGTAATCAGAATCCTTTCTCTGGAGCATATTAAGCTACGTTATGGAGACACAGGAAAGAAGTTCAAAGTAAGGGGTGAAGAGCTGAGCCCCTATGATCCTCCTCCTTATCAAGCTATATTTCAAAAAAAAAAGGGGGCACACAACGCGCAAGCGTCATTGACGCGAACGCGTCAATCATGTGTGCGTAAAAAATAAAAATTGACATAGAATTGCGCGGGAGTGGCGCTGGACTCATGCCTTTCGCACAAACGATCCCACGCAAATGCGTACCCCACGCGTTCGCGTCGTTTGTGATTTTTGCCATTCACGCGGGCGCGTCACCGACGCAAACGCATGACCTGCAAATTCGACGTAAAAGAGCGTTTGGGCAGAGAGTTGTGCCGGCTTGGGGCAAGAAGTGTGCTAAAAGCACAAATTTGGTCACGCGGACGCGTGACTGACGCGTTCGCATCAGTTGCACATACAGCCATTCACGCGAGCGCGTGCATGACGCGCACGCGCGTCGTATAAAAATTTGGTTCCCAAGATATGCGAACAGAAAGTCTCGCGGGCGCGCGGCTGGCTTCGCGCAAATCGCACAAAACCCAGAGCATGTAGACGCGTGCCTGACGCTTACGCGTCATTATGAAAAAATCGCGACCCACGCGTACGCGTGCCGTACGCGAACGCGTCGCTTTCGCCGCCCATTTTCAATTTTCCTTCTCGCTCTCCCAATCCTAATTCTCTCTTGTTCTTTTATCCTTTCCTTTTTCTTGCATATTAATATTTGTTTCTTTCTATTTTCAGTTCTTCTTTACTTGAGGACAAGCAAACCTTTAAGTTTGGTGTTGATGCTTCGTTTAAGGGTTTTCTATTTATTCCTATGGCACCAAAAGGGAGCCAAATCATCTTCACTGAGGAGCACAATCTAAAGAATAAAAGACCGCTAGGATAACTAAGGTGGTTGAGTTCCTTTCATTCTTTATTCCTCCCCTCTTTTTGTATGGTATGTTCTGGTTTTCTGCTATTTTGCTTTGTTTGTTGCATGATCCTTTATTAGTTAGAATCCTAGGATTAGTTTAGTTCTCCCTATTGCTTTAATTCTGAAAAAGATGTCTCATGTATTACTCACTGAACTTGAATTCAAAAAAAAATAATAATAATAAAATAAATACATGAGTGATATATTGCATGAAAAAGGGGGTCTCTATTGAAGAATAGTCTTATTTACTTAAATGTGGTGGTATTTTCTGTGATTCTAAATGAATGCTTGAACAGTGCATATTTTTGATAGTGAAGTTTAAGAATGTTAAAATTGTTGGCTCTTGAAAGAATGATGAAAAAGAGAAATGTTATTGATAATCTGAAAAATCATAAAATTGATTCTTGAAGCAAGAAAAAGCAGTGAAAAACACAAAGCTTGCGAGAAAAAAAAGAAAAAAATAAAATAAAATAAAATAAAGAAAAAAAAACAAAAAAAGCAAGCCAATTGTTCCGGGGGTTACATGAAACTATAGGTCGATCCTGGATGAGATCTTCAGTACTGGTCGGAGATGATGTGTCCGGCTGGCTGGTGGCAGCCGGAGCTGTTGTGTCCGACTTGTTGGACTGGCTACACTTCTGATCCTTGGTCACTGGAGGGTGGGGGGTACCTGCAAGAGACTCCGATGCTTAAGTTAGCATGGGTATTAAACAGGTTTTATGTAGAATCAGAGTATGAGTTATACCTGGGTGCTCCAGTGTATTTATAGTAGATGGGGCTGACCTTTCTGATAAGATAAGTTAGTTATCTTTACTTATCTTTATCTTATTTTGGGTGAAGTCAGCTTATCTTCAAGGGAACCGCCTTTATCTCTATTGGCTTGGATTGCCTTTGGATTTGGGTCGTGTTCCTCTATTTGGGCCCTCTATTGGGCTCTCCTGTCGGTTTGGCCGATCTCTTTGAGAAGAGGTCGGCTAGTTGGACCTGAAGAGGTTGGTCGCCATGTCGCTAAACATCCCGGGTCGGACAGCTTGACCCAGGGTATGAACAGTGCCCCTGTTTGAGCTCGGTCTTCTTTTTTGAGGTCGAGTCCTTGACTTCGGTCCTTCTATAGTGGAGCCGAACTCAAGCATTTCGTCGATTTTTCCCTTTTTGTAGAATCTTTTGAATGTAGAACGTTTTTCTCTAAAAGCGCGCGCTTTCACATTAGTGCTTTGGAAACGTGTGAGGGTTTAATACCTTCATTAATTAGCATTAATTGCCCCATTTTTCCTTTGAAGCTTTTGATTTTTGAAAACCCAGAAACGGTTTCTCTTCTTCGCTCCTTTGTAACTTCTTCACATTTTCTTCCTTTGTTCTCTCTCTCTCTCTGATTTTTGCCCTCATTTCTGCTTTTTCTCGTGTTGCGGCGTCGCTCAGCGAATTTTCTGGGCAGCTTCCATTTTTACGCCTCCTTCTTTCCTCCGAAGCTTCTTCCTTCTCCAGGTGAGTTCCATTCGTATCTTCTTTCTCTTTCGTTGCTTTGGCTTTGTGATCAAGTTTTGATTTTTCTTTAGAGAAAGTTTGGATCTTTCTGTTTTTGTCGCACCTAATTGTTGTGTGTTCTCGGGGTTTCTTCATCTTCTGTAAGATCCTTTTTGATTTTCTTGTTGCTTAAACCTTTTCTAGGGCTTTTTCATGTTGTCGCCGTTTCTGCTTGTGCCTTTGATGATGGTTTTTGCTTGATTCTGAAAAAGGTTGGGCCTTTGATGATTTTTGCTTGGCATTTTTTATGTTTGACCATGCTTTTTGCTGATAGACTGTGGAAAAGTAGTGATTTTTGTGTTTTTACTTCCTTTGTTTCCTTTGAAACCTTTTTCTTGTTTGATGAGTGCCGGGTCGTAATATGTAGGAATTTCCTTTTAACCCTGGTTTGTTACTGCCTCCAAAGGATGCCCCAGGACTTTGGTTTGAGTCTTGGGATTTTTCTTTTCTGTTTGCTCGTCTGTATCATATTAGTCGAGTTATTTTTTCTTTTAGTAACCCTATCTTCTTTTCTTATTGTAGGATTAGTTGGCCTCATGTCTTCTCGCCATAACGTTGTAGAGATGTCTTCCCAAGTTCCTGAAGGCATGGCCGATTGGGTGGACTCAATGGTTCTTATGTGTGTCTCTTTGGCTGATTCCGAGTTTTGTGCGCAGCTTAGGCAGTTTCATAGGGTCTGTAGTAATGCCGGTGATGAAAAGAATTATGAACTTGTCCCTCCCTCTTCTGAAGAGAGAGTTTGTTTCTCTACTCGGGTTGTTATAGATCGCCCTTTTTTCTACGCTTATGACTTCTTTTTTGGTCAGCTGGGTATCACCCTTCCCTTTACTGAATTTGAGACCAACCTGTTATGGTCTTGTAATGTTGCTCCCTCTCAACTTCACCCTAATTCCTGGGGCTTTATAAAAATTTTTCAATTGTTGTGCAATGGTTTTGGTGTTCCCGCCTCGTAATCTCTCTTCTTCTATTTATTTGTTTTGACGAAGCCTGGAATAGTAAAAAAGAAGGCGGCTTGGGTCTCCTTTCGATCTTCCCAGGGGAAGAAGGTCTTTTCCATGTTTGACGAATCGTTCCGTGATTTTTAAAAATTACTTTTTCAAGGTCCGAGATGTTGAAGGAGCTCGGCCCTTTTTTCCAGATGAGAATGATGAGCCCGCCTTTTCCTTGGAATGGCAAAAAGATGTGCGAGTGTCCCGATACACGTGGGAGATGTTGGATGAAACTGAGCGAGCTTTTGTGACCGTCTTGGAAGAATACTGGGGTCAACCTCCCCATCTTGATACAAAATTTTTTTTAACCAATCCATCTCTTCTTCAAACTGAGCTGGGTATTTTGCGTTCCTGATTTTCTCTTTATTATCTGTTTATTTTGCTTGTAAATGCCTTTCCGACCTGCAGCTTCATTTCTTACTATTGTGTTTTGCAGAGGCAATGAAGAATAATGAATCCATGAAGGCTTTTAAAAGAGCACAGAAGGTGACTGCTGCTAAAAGCATCTCGGCCAAGGCGGCCGGGGATGGATCTTCCCAAGTGCGCGTGAAGCCGTCCATGCCGAGTTCTCCGAGGAAGGTGATCCCCACTCCCCGAGTTCGTCTGGCTGACCCTCCCCTGACTTCTGTCGCTCCTTCTGGCGTTTCTCCCAATAAGAAACAGAAAACAGCTGAGCCTTTTAACCTTGATGCTCTCGACTTTAATGCAATTGAATTCGCGGATCAGCAAATTGGTCCCTATGGTGCCTTTCCCATGGACGATGTGTCCATCCTTCGCCATCTGGAATTTATGACCCAAAACAGCCTTAAGATGGCGTATATGGGAGCTGCTCTGTACCGAACTGCCCAGAATCTTCCTCTCCATGCCACCAAAGAATTTATGGAGGAGGCAAAGCAAGAGTTTGATCGGATGAAGGGCCTTAAGGAGGAACTTGAGGTAAAGGTTGCCAAGTTGGAGAAGGATTTGGAGACTGAGAAGGCGAGTTCCCTTTCTCTGGCGGCTTCTGTGAGGCTGGCCGAGGATACGGCTATGAGACATAAGGACAGTTATGTGACGTCTTATCGGGAGGTGGTGCGCCTGAGGGGGGAGCTAGAGAGTGCCCGGGAAGATTACTCTGAGCTTCAGGGTCATCTCGTTGGCAGTGTGACTGCTGCTTACGAGAACTTGAAAGAACAAGTTCGGGTTATTGCCCCTGAGGCCGACCTTACCCTCTTCAGCCTGGATAACGTCGTCAGGGATGGCAAGATTGTCGAGGATGACGATGATGTTGAACCTCCCCCTGTGTCATCTGCCAAAGTGTCGACCTCTTCCGCTCCTCTGGCTGTGTCTAATCCGGATTGCCAGATTCTGAACCGGGAGGATGGAACTGTGGATGCTGTGCCTATTCAGACTCGCCCTCCTTCTCCTTGTCCTGATGCTGCCAAGAAGGCTCCCGATGTTTGCTGATTTCTCTCTGGATATTTGTGCAGCTGGCCCGGCTTGTAGGCTCTTAAACTTTTATTGTTTTGTTAATTGCTGACACTTTCTAGTTGCTTGTCTAGCAACTTTTACTTTTAAAGAACAAAGGTAGCTTGCTAGCTTTTTTGAGGTAAATTTTGGTGGCCTCTGAAGCTTTATAACTTTGTAGATTATATTATGCTTTTTTGCGCTTGACTTGGTGTCTCTTCTAGTTTCTGAGAGTGTTGGAACCTTGCGGCTCGGCCTCTTTGGATTGCTTTGTACTTTACAGTTTGTAGCTTGGATCCTTTGAGGTTGTGGCTGTGTGGGTCCGACTTGTTTTTCGGTTTTCTCGCTCTTGCTTGTATTTTTAGCGTTTCATAACCGATTTCTTTATGTTGTCTTCTACCAAGTTATCTTTGTAATCCTCTTTCTTGGACTTTTGTCAGGTCTCTTTCAGGGATTATTCTTGTTTTGTAGGAGGCCGACTTCTTTTCGTCGTCCTCTTCTAAGTTATTTTTGTAATCCTCTTTCTTGGACCTTTGTCAGGTCTCTTTCAGTGATTACTTTTATAACTTGTTTTGTAGGAGGCCGACTTCTTTTCGTCGTCCTCTTCTAAGTTATTTTTGTAATCCTCTTTCTTGGACCTTTGTCAGGTCTCTTTCAGGGATTACTTTTATAACTTGTTTTGTAGGAGGCTGTCTTCTTTACGTCATCCTCTTCTAAGTTATTTTTGTAATCCTCTTTCTTGGACCTTTGTCAGGTCTCTTTCAGGGATTACTTTTATAACTTTTTCATTTTGGGCCGACTTTGTTATGTCGGGCCCTTCTAAGTTAAAGTAATCCTCTTTAATAGGGTTGGCCAGACCTCTTTCCAGGGTTTACTTATAACTTGGGTTGACTTGGTCCGACTTCTCAATGTCGGCCAGTCTTTAAGTTATTATTTAGCAATCCATAAGACCTCGTCAGGTTCTTTTTCGGATCACTTTTGATAACTTCTTACATTATTCTGTGTTTATCTTTGCCGATTTGTAGAAGGTGGTTGCTATCTTTAGATCGTCTTTTAGGTGAATCGCGTTTTCACCTTTATCAGACGATTGTCTTTATCGTGATTGTGCAGTGAAATTGTTTTTCACTTTATGCCGATCTGTTGCTTTATAATCGAATGATGAATGCTTCAGATTAATGCGTCATGGACATTTGTAGAATATTTAAAAATATATTTTATTCAAAAGAAAGTGCAAATATATGCATGCGGGAATTTTTCATCCCCATAAGTCGGATAGTGTCTGAGTCTCACTTGGTGCCTCATTAAAAAACCTTTTCAGGAAAAAGAGTGCATCCAATAATGAGATCTTTTACTTTTTCTAAATGTAGTACCTTCTTAGGTTGCAGGCGTGCCATGATCTGGGAAGCTCTCGTCCATCGAGTTCGGACAGTCTGTAGTAGCCCTTCCCGAGTACTTCTACAACTCGGTAGGGTCCTTTCCAGTTTGCTGCCAACTTTCCTTCTCCTGGTTGAGTCATTCCAATATCATTTCGGATTAAAATGAGATCATTCTCTGCGAAACTTCTCGGCACTACCTTTTGATTATATCTGGAAGCCATCCGACGTTTTAGTGCTTCTTCCCTGATCCGAGCTTTTTCTTGGATTTCAGGTAGTAGGTCGAGTTCTTCCCTCTGAAGTTGAGATTTGGCTTCTTCATTGTAGTGGACTACTCTGGATGACCCTTCCTCGATCTCTACTAGGATCATTGCCTCCACTCCATATGCTAGTCGAAAGGGTGATTTATTTGTGGTGGAGTGTGACGTTATTCGATATGTCCATAGGACTTGTGGAAGTTCTTCGGCCCAAGCTCCCTTTGCATCTTGTAGTCTCCATTTTAACCCAGCCAATATGACTTTGTTGGCGGCTTCAGCCTGTCCATTGGCTTGAGGGTGTTCGACGGAGGTGAACTGGTGCTTTATGTTCAAGTCGGCTACTAGTCTCCTGAAGCCTACGTCTGTGAATTGAGTGCCATTGTCTGTGGTGATGGAGTATGGAACCCCGAACCTCGTGACAATGTTCTTGTATAGGAATTTCCGGCTTCTTTGAGTGGTGGCGTTGGCTAGGGGCTCTGCCTCAATCCATTTTGTAAAATAGTCTACTCCGACTATGAGGAATTTTACTTGTCCTGATCCCTGGGAAAAGGGTCCGAGAAGATCAAGTCCCCATTTTGCAAATGGCCAGGGCGAGGTTACACTGATGAGCTCTTCTGGCGGGGCGATGTGGAAGTTGGCATGTTTCTGACATGGTGGACATGTCTTTACAAATTCTATAGCCTCTTTCTATAGGGTTGGCCAGTAGAATCCCGCCCGCAGTACCTTTTTGGTGAGAGCTTGTGCCCCGAGATGATTGCCACAAATACCACTGTGTACTTCTTCTAAAACTTCCCTTGTGTTGGAGGTCGGCACACATTTTAGTAGTGGTATTTAGATCCCTCTTTTATATAGGGTGTTGTTTATGATGGTGTAGTACTGAGCCTCCCGTTTTAACCTCTTCGCCTCTTTTTCATCCGTGGGGAGTGTTTCTGCTTTGAGGTAGTTAATTATGGGAGTCATCCATCCGTGATCCCGATCTGTTATAGCTAGGGTCTTTTCTTCTTCCGAGATTGACGGGTTCTGTAGCATTTCCTGGATGAGGCTTCTATTGTTGCCCCCTGGTTTGGTGCTGGCTAGTTTCGAGAGTGTGTCAGCTTGGGCATTTTGTTCGCGGGGTATGTGGCAGATCTTATATTCCCCGAGGAGTCCGAGCTGTTCTTTGGTTTTATCCAAATACTTTTTCATGGTGGGTTCTTTGGCTTGGTAGCTCCCCGTTATCTGTGAGGTGACTACTTGTGAATCACTGTAGATGTTGAGTTTTTGAGCTCCAACCTTTTTAGCCAGCTTCAAACCAGCTAATAATGCTTCATATTCCGCCTGATTGTTTGAAGCCGGAAACCCGAACTTGAGGGAGAGCTCAACTTGGGTTCCTTGGTTACTTTCTATTATCACACCTGCGCCGCTTCCAGTCTTATTTGAAGAACCGTCCACATAGAGATTCCATTCTGTGGGAATTTTCAGGGCATCTGTGAATTCTGCGATGAAGTCGGCCAGATATTGTGATTTGATGGCCGTCCGAGCTTCATATTGGAGGTCGAACTCGGATAGCTCGACTGCCCATTGTAAAATTCTGCCTGCCAAATGGTGTGAGCCTGTAAGTACGGGCGAAGTCGTCGAGACGTTAGAATGAGGGTGTAGGCAAACTTTTCTATTTTCTGGTAGTTCAACTCGGATCCCTGTAGCGCTTTACTAATGAAGTAGACGGGTTGTTGCCCACTTTTATCTTCTCTGACTAGTGCTGAGGCTATTGCCTGGCTTCCTACTGCGAGATATAATATGAGCGGTTCTCCTTCTCGTGGTCGAGATAGGATAGGTGGCCGTCCTAAGAATTCCTTGAAGTTTTGGAAGGCTTGTTCACATTCTGTTGTCCATTCGAACTGCTTTCCCTTCCTCAAAGTAGCATAAAAGGGGAGAGATCTTATCACTGATTCTGCTAAGAACCTGGATAGGGCGGCCAATCTCCCGTTGAGTTGCTGTACTTCTTTGACACAAGTTGGGCTCTTCATGTTGAGTATGGCTTGACATTTATCCGGATTTGCTTCAATTCCTCTTTGTGTGAGCATGAAACCTAAGAATTTGCCTGCTTCTACTGCAAAGGTGCATTTCGCAGGATTGAGTCGAATGTCATGCTTCCTTATAGTGTCGAACACTTGAGCCAGGTCGGACAATAATGTCTCTTCTCTTTGTGTCTTTATTAACATGTCGTCTACATAGACTTCCATGATTTTTCCGATGTGATCTGAGAAGACTTTATTCATTAGCCTTTGATAAGTAGCTCCCGCATTTTTGAGACCGAAAGGCATCACAATGTAGCAGTAATTCACTTTTGGCATTAAAAATGAAGTCTTTTCTTGATCTGGTGGATACATGGGGATTTGGTTGTATCCCGAGTATGCGTCCATAAACGAGAGGTATCTATATCCGGAGGACGCGTCTACCAGAGCGTCGATACTTGGGAGTGGGTAAGGATCTTTTGGGCAGGCTTTGTTGAGATCAGTGTAATCGGTGCACATTCACCACTTCCCATTTGATTTTCTCACCAAAACGATGTTGGCTAGCCATAATGGGTACTTGACTTCTCTTATGAATCCTGCCTCCAGTAATGCTTGTACCTGTTCTTCCACAGCTTGGGATCGCTCTGGCCCAAGTTTTCTTCGTCTCTGCTGTACCGGCCAAGATCCTGGGTAGACTACCAACTTGTGGCACATTAGTTTGGGGTCTATGCCTGGCATGTCTACCGCTTTCCATGCGAAGAGATCGACATTGTCTCGTAAGAATTATACCGGCAATTCTTTTGAGTCTCCTTTCAGGATTGTGCCAATATTAGTTGTTTTGTTCGAGGTGTCTCCAATCTGAACCTTCTCTATTTCGCCTTCTGGCTGCGGACGGAGTTCTTCTCGTCTCTGAACTCCGCCAAGTTCAATTGCATGAAACTCTTCTCCTATGCCTCTGAGGTTTAGACTTTCGTTATAACAGTGACGTGCCATCTTTTGATCTGCTTTTATTGTGGCTATCCCCTCTGTAGTTAGGAATTTCATGCATAGATGTGGAGTCGAGACTATTGCGCCGAGTTGATTTAGTGTTGTCCGACATATTAGAGCATTGTAGGCTGAACTCACGTCGACCACAATGTAGTCTATTTTGAGTGTCCTGGATTGGTTTCCCTTTCCGAAGGTTGTAGGTAGTGATATGTATCCCAGTGGTTGTACCGGGGTATCTCCGAGTCCGAACAAATTGTTCGGGTATTCCTTAAGCTCTTTGTCTTCTAGGCTGAGCTTGTCAAAGGCAGCTTTGAATAAGATATCGGCGGAGCTCCCTTGGTCTATTAATGTGCGATGCAGATTGGCGTTTTCCAGTATGATGGTGATGACCATGGGGTCGTCGTGTCCCGAGATGATACCGGATGTGTCCTCTTTAGTGAATGTGATTGCAGGGATGTCGGGTGCTTCCTCCTTTCTCTCGACATGATATACTTCTTTGAGATATCTTTTGCGAGATGATTTGGAGATTCCTCCCCCTGCGAATCCACCGTGTATCATGTGGACGTGTCTTTCTGGTGTACAAGGCGATCGCGCGGTTCGTCCGATATCTTCGTCCCCTTCGTCTCTTTCTTTGATCATCATCTCGGGTGGCCAGAAACCGATCTAGTTTTCCTTCCCTCACCAATTTTTCTATGATGTTCTTTAAATCGAAGCACTCGTTGGTGGAGTGTCCTTGCACTCGATGATATTCACAATACTCATTCCGGTTTTCTCCCCCTCTTTTGCCTTTGAGTGGCCGAGCTGGGGGTATTCTCTCCGTATGGCAGACTTCTTTGTATAGGTCGACTAAGGATACCCTGAGAGGGGGGTGTAATTGTGGTATTTTTTGATTTTTTTTCCCTTGTCGATCTTCTTTCCTTTTGGACTCCTTATCTTTATCTCGGTTGGGGACCCCGGATTTGGAGGTTTCTCCCAACCGAGCGTTTTCTTCCATGTTGATGTATTTTTCTGCTCGCTCCTGCACTTCGTCTAAGGAGGTAGGGTACTTCTTTGATATAGATTGGCTAAAAGGTCCTTCTCGTAGGCCGTTGATGAGTCCCATGATGGCGGCCTCTGTTGGCAAGCTTTGTATGTCCATGCATGTTTTGTTGAATCTTTCCATGTAGTTGCGGAGGCTCTCCCGATCGCCTTGCTTGATCTCCAGTAAACTGGGGGTGTGTTTGGCCTTATCTTTCTGGATGGAGAATCTGGCTAGGAATTTTTTGGCCAGGTCGTCAAAGTTTGAGATGGACTTTGGAGGTAAGTTGTCGAACCATCTGATTACTGTCTTCGTGAGAGTTGTTGGAAAAATTTTGCAACAAACGGCATCTGAGGCGTCGGTGAGGTACATTCTGCTTCTGAAATTGCTGAGATGATGGTTGGGATATGTGGTACCATCATACAAAATCATATCCGGGAGTTTAAAGTCTTTTGGAATTTTGGTTTTCATGATTTCCCTGGTGAATGGATCTTGTTCTTTGCGTGAATTTTCCTCAGGAGTGGCCCGAGGAGCTTTTGCTTTGAGATCGGCTTCTAATTGCAGTAGTTTGTCTTCCAGTTCTCGACGTCGCCATACTTCTCTTTGAAGATCCTTCCCAACCTCTCGTTGTTGTTGGGTTTCTTTTTCAAGTTGCTTTAAGCGATCTTGAAGTGCTTCTATTACCCGGGGATTTAATGAGTTTTTGTCCCCGTTGGATTCCGGAGTATCCTTTAGCGTGGTGTCCGCGTTCTTGTGCGGCGTTCTATTTTCTAGATCTGAATCGTGGTCGTTGTCATGGCCGTCCGCCATGGTGTTGGGATGACTTCCAGGTTCCCCGGCAACGGCGCCAATGTTCCGAGGGTTACCTGAAACTACAGGTCGATCCCGGATGAGATCTTCAGTACTGGTCGGAGATGATGTGTCCGGCTGGCTGGTGGCAGCCGGAGCTGTTGTGTCCGACTTGTTGGACTGGCTACACTTCTGATCCTTGGTTACCGGAGGGTGGGGGGGTACCTGCAAGAGACTCCGATGCTTAAGTTAGCATATGTATTAAACAGGTTTTATGTAGAATCAGAGTATGAGTTATACCTGGGTGCTCCAGTGTATTTATAGTAGATGGGGCTGACCTTTCTGATAAGATAAGTTAGTTATCTTTATCTTATCTTTATCTTATTTTGGGTGAAGTCAGCTTACCTTCAAGGGAACCGCCTTTATCTCTATAGGCTTGGATTGCCTTTGGATTTGGGTCGTGTTCCTCTATTTGGGTCCTCTATTGGGCTCTCCTGTCGGTTTGGCCGATCTCTTTGAGAAGAGGTCGGCTAGTTGGACCTGAAGAGGTCGGTCGCCATGTCGCTAAACATCCCGGGTCGGACAGCTTGACCCAGGGTATGAACAGTTCCTATGGATGCCAATCATTCTGAACTTCAAAGGATAAAGTGAGATGCCAAAACTATTCAGGATTGCAGTTGTAAAACCCACTATAAGAAGAGACATGAGCTTAATCGAACTCTCATTCTCATGCAAATTCACATCCTAAGCTTATATTAGTTTTTGGTTGCTTGAGGACAAGCAACAGTTTAAGTTTGGTGTTGTGATGCGTGAGCATCTTTCCTATCTTTTTCTAGTGAATTTGCATCTAACTTGTTGAGTTTAATTAAGAATTAATTATATTTTAGCCACTATGGATGCTATTTTGAGTTTTGTGCAATTTTATTCATTTTAGGTAGCATTCGGATGGATTTGATGAAGTTTCTGTAGAGAAAGAGAAGAAACCAAGGAGATGACCAGCGAATACCGACGCAGACGTATGGCTCACGCGACTACGCGGAATGGAGGAAATCGCAATGACGCGATCGCATGCCTGACGCGAACGCGTGGACTAGAATCTGCACAAATGACGTGAACGCGTGACCGACGCGTCCGCGTGACTCGCGAAAAAGGACCATCGACGCGTGCGCGTGACCGACGCATACGCATGACATGCGCCACGTGCAGAAAATGCAGAAAAATGCTGGGGCGATTTCTGGGCTGTTTTGACCCAGTTCTTAGCCCAGAAATCACAGATTAGAAGCTGCAGAAGAGGCAAATCAAGTGGTCCCCACCCATCAGCTGAAGACTTGTTAATTAATTCGAATTTAAATTTAAATCTTATTTTAGAAAAAGATATTATTTTAATTTTAATTTTAGAAATTTGATTTTTAAATTATTAGGATTAGTTATAAAAGCGATCCCAACAGGGTGGTTCCAGCACAACATTCCACAACAATATTCCATACAAATTTACATTCCATATTCCATGAGCAACTAATCCTCCATTGTTAAGGTTAGGAGCTCTGTTTATTGTATGGATTGATAATATTAATTTTCTATTTTAATTCATGTTTTGATTTATATTTCAATAATTATTTTCGTTCTTCATTTTATGAATTTGGGTGGAACGGAAGTATGACCCATGTTCTAATTGAGTTCTTGTATAACTTGGAAAAGCTCTTTACTTGAACAATAGCTTGAAAACATATTATCCTGAATTTCTAATTGTTTGTATTAACGGGATACGTGACATATAATCCCTTTATTTTTGGATAATTAGGATTCTTGTGGCATATAAACTAGAATTTGATCATTACCCGCTAATTGTAATTGATTGACCAAGGAATTGGCAGTTGATGAATTTTAGAGGAGACTAGGAAGGTCTAAGGAATTAGGGTCTAGTCACAAATAGTTTGCCATGAATTAAATCTTACATGATTAAAATTAGTTAATAAGAAAAGTCAATCCAGAAAATAGATAACTCTGAAGCCTTAACTGTTTTCTCCATATTTTATTCCCAACTTATTTATCTGACTATCTTTAATATTTTTGCTATTATTTAATGTCTTTGAACTCTCAACACTATTTTCTATTTGTCTAACTAATCCTATCAAACGCTATTGTTGCTTAATCCATCAATCCTCGTAGGATCGACCCTCACTCACGTAAGGTATTACTTGGTACGACCCGGTGCACTTGCCGGTTAGTTTGTGGGTTATAAATTCCGCACCACTAGCCATGATAGGTATTTTACGTCCCTTATAAATCTCGCTTCCAGTAGGGCCTATACCCGTTCTTCTACGATCTGTGTTCTCTCGGGTCCGACTTTCATGCACTTCTGCTGAATAGGTCGAGAACCTGGGTATATGGCGAGCTTATGGCACATCAGGTTGGGAGCTATGTCGGGCATGTCAGATGCTTTCCAGGCGAAGAGGTCAGAATTTCTTTTTAGTAAGTCAACGAGCTATTTCTTTAGGTTTTCCTTTAAGTTTTCCCCTATGCTCGTTGTCTGATTAGGGACGTTTCCAATTTGGACCTCTTCGGTCTTGTCTTCCGGTTGGGGACGTAGCTTTTCGTGAACTCGAGTTCCCCCCAATTTGATAGTGTTGACTTCCTTTTCTCCTGAGTTGGTTTTCAAGCTAAGGCTCTCATTATAGCATTTCCTTGCGAGCTTTTGGTCCCCTTTTACAGTGGCAATTCCCTCAGTCGTGGGAAACTTCATGCAAAGATGAGGAGTGGAGACGACAGCAGCAAGTTTGTTTAGGGTTGTCCGACCTATTAAGGTATTGTAGGCCGAGTTTACGTCGGCTACAATGTAGTCAATGCTTAAGATCCTTGACCATGTACCCTTTCCAAAGGTAGTGTATAACAAGATATATCCAAGAGGTCGGATTGGAGTGTCCCCTAGTCCGAACAAGCTGTCGGGGTATGCCTTTAGGTCTTTCATTTCTAGCCCGAGCTTGTCGAAAGCGGACTTAAAAAGAATATCAGCTGAGCTTCCTTGATCTATTAAGGTGCGGTGGAGGTTTACATTGGCTAGAATCATTGTTATCACTACAGGGCCGTCGTGTCCAGGTAACAGACCCTGCGCATCTTCTTTCGTGAAAGAGATTATGGGCAGATCATTCTGTTGGCTACTTTCCCCGACCTGATACACCCTCTTTGAGGTGTTTTTTCCGTGAAGATTTTGTCGTTCTCCCTCCTGCAAATCCTCCTTTAATCATATGGATGTGCCGTTCTGGGGTGTGAAGAGGGCGTTGTGGTCATCCCTCTTCTTCTTCCCTCCTTCGCTTTCTCGGGTCATCCAACCTATCTGCCAGGTATCTATCGAGGCAGCCTTATCTGGCCAATATTTCTATGACATTTTTTAGGTCGTAGCATTCGTTGGTGGGGTGTCCATAGAGTTTATGGTATTCGCAGTACTCGGTCTGACTCCCCGTCTTCTTGTGTTTGATTGGATGGGGTGGTAGAATTTTCTCTGTGTGGCATATTTCTCTGTAGATGTCCACTAGGGAGACCCTGAGAGGAGTGTAGTTGTGGTATTTTCAGAGTTTCTCTATGCTCGGCTCCTCCTTTCTCTTGGGTTCCCGTTCTCTATCCCGAGGTGAATAGGGTAGGTTGGACCTTGAAGGAGGCTCTCTTAGTCGGAAATTTTCTTCCATGTTGATGTATTTTTCTGTCCTTTCCTGTACCTCGTTTAAAGAAGACGGGTGTCATTTGGATATGGACTGGCCGAATGGCCCTTCTTTCAGGCCATTGACTAAAACCCATGATCGCCGCTTCAGTTGGTAGGTTCTATATTTTTAGGCAGGCTTTGTTAAATTTTTCCATGTAGTCCTAGAGACTTTCCCCGTCTACCTGTTTTACTCCTAGCAAGCTTGGGGGCAGGCCATTGAACCACTTTATCGCAGCCTTTGTTAAAGTGGTTGGAAAGGCTTTGCAACGATTCGCATCAGAAGCGTCGGCCAGGTACATTCTGCTTCTAAAGTTACTAAGGTGGTGGCTTAGGTCGGACGTCCCGTCGTAAAGGTTCATGTTCGGTGACTTGAAGTTTCTGGGAACCTTAGCCTTCATGATCTCTTATGTGAACGGATCTTGTCTTCTAAGGGACTTTTTTCCCTGCCTGACCTAGTAGTCCGAGTTCGAAGGTCAGTATCCATCTTCTGGAGCTTTTCTTCTAGCTCTCTACGTTGCCTTACTTCTCTTCTGGATTACCGTTTGGCTTCTCGCTGTCGCTCGGCCTCGCGTTTGAGTTGTCGCAAGAGATCTTGTTGTCCGTGGACCATACTCAGTATTTCTGTCGCTTGGGGATGTTTCTCTCCTTTGGGATGGCATGCGTCAGAATGGATTTTCTTCGGATGAGGTTTCCAAGGGGTGTCTCCCCGTGGGGTTCCTGTGTACGGTGTGGTGGAGGGAGGGGGCACAACGGCGTGATCCTCCGTTTGTGCTTCTTCCTCAGTTTTGGATGCGATATGTCCATCGTCTAGTTAGTTGTCTGCCATGGTTGTGGGATGACTTCCAGGTTCTCGGGCAACGGCACTAATGTTCCGAGGATTACCTGAAACGTTGAGTCGGGCCTGGACGTGAGGTCCAGGTCTTTAATGTGGCGGCGTCCGACCTCTTTGGTGCTAAGGTGCCGCCTGTCTGAGTTCCTCGTGAGGAGGTGGGGGTGGGGGAGGGTGGTACCTGCAAAAGACTCCGATGCCTAAGTTAGCAAGGGCTTTAAGCAGGTTTTTTAGTAGATTAGAACTTGAGTTATACCTGGGGGGTGCCAGTGTATTTATAGTAGAGTTTGATGACTTCCTTGGTGGCGGTAGTTCCATCTTATCTTATCTTATATCTTTTGTTGGAGCATTTCCCTCTAGTCACTGCTTTATAGAAGCAGCAACCTCGCCACGTTGGGCATGCTGAGTTTTGGGCTCCTTAGTTGGTATCCGACCTCTTCCAAAAGGTCGTGTAAGGGATGGAGGGCCCTCCTCTAAGGTCGACCCTTTTATCCTTGTTGGACCCGGCCTTACTCTTGGGTCAAGGTATGAACACTTTCCTTTCTTTCTTGTTCAGATCATGATAAATTTCTCACACAATTATTACATTATTTTGAATAAGTCTTTCTCCAACAAATGCACTTTATACGATAAAAATAATTTTATCTAACATATGTTTCATCCTCATGATCAGTAACCTTATCAAAATTTTATATATGTAATTACAGTAGCTTATCAGCCTTAAGTGTTTCAAACTATCTGAACTCTTGACTTTTCGTAGAGGACCACCGTCATCTCGTTAATTTTCTCTAGTATCCTTCCACTATTGAAGAATTCTCTTGTCATATCATACACATCTTTTTTTTTTAATCATTTTTCAGTATCTCTAATAAGCAACTCGTTTAGACCATCTGGACCCAGGGCTTTAGTCCTCCCATGATAAAAGATGTGGCTCTTACTTCTTTATTTGTAACTGTCCTTAGAAGCTTTTCAATCATCCCTTCTGAGACTCTTCTTGGTATCTTTTTAATGCAATCTTCAAAAATTTGTCATGCTGAAGTTGTAAACAATTTAGTGAAATATTTCTCGATGTATTCCATAATTTTTTTTTCCGCTCACCCACTGGCCTGTTTCATTTTTCAGCTTCTCAATTCTGTTCTTATCTCTACGGTTGATGACTATGGCGTGAAAGAAAGTAGTATTTTTATCACTCCACTTTAGCCACTTCAATATAGATTTTTGTCCCCAATATTTTTCCTCTTGCAGCTATGTAAAATCTGCCCCTGTTGTTCCTTTGAAAAGTTTGTAGCTTGTAGTTTCTTCAGCTTCTCTTTCAATCTCATAATTTTTTTGTTCGCTATCTTGAAAGTTGGTCTATTCCATTTCTTCGATTCTTGTGTACAAATCCTTATCTTGTTGTTGATTTTATTCCATTCATCATCATAAACATCCTCTTTATTCCAATCTTTATTCACGACTTCTACACAATCTCTATGATCTACCCAAAAAGCTTTAAATTTGAAAATTTCAGGCGCTTTATCTATACCTTCCAACTTCAAAATTAGTGGACTGTAATTTGAGCTGATTGCTGGTTGTACTACAAGGGAAGCATGCTAAAATAATCTTCTCCATTCCTAATTTGCTATTGATCTATCGATTCTTTCCCTTGTGACGAACCCATTCTTTGGATTGCTAAACCAAGTGAATTTTTTCCTTCAATCTCCAAGTCCATAAGTGCATTAGCATCCACAAACTTTCTAAATTCCCTTAGTTAAGCCAATGGTTTTGGATGTAAACTAATTTTTTCATCTTGACTTAGAATTACATTAAAATCATCTATAAAAATCTGCGGTTCACCCTTATGAAAATTGCTGGCCGTTATCTCCCTCCATTGTTCTTTTCTCCTATTAAAATTTGGTTGGCCATATACAAAATTGCATATCTATTCATGTCCTTTTTTTTATCTTTTAGCAACTTTATATAATAACCATACCAATAAAAAATATCAACATTAATTGCTCATTTCATAATAAACATAGCCCATCGGATAACTCCTGGAGTTCTACACGAAAGACATTATCAAAATGAAATCTTTTCTTAATTCTATTAATACTTTTCTTCTTCTCTCCTTTGTTTCAATAAAAAAGATTAAGGTCGGGTTTACCTGTTTACACAGATTTTGTAATTTCAAAACTGTTGTGGGAGCTGTCATCCCGCGGCAGTTCCAACTTATTACTCTCATGGCTAAGTTGGGGGCATGATAAGGCCCACCTCTTCAACCATTGAGTCTTCATTCTTTGTTAATGTCTGCTGCCTTCTTTTTTTATCATCTTGCTCCAACTGTACTTTGCTTCTACTTGTTACCTATTCTGAGTTGCTCAGCATAAGTCTCATCTATCACTTCTTCTTCTATTCCCTTCAATGCTATTTTCTCTCTTCTCATCTTCAGTTTCATACTGCTTTTGACATAGTTTTCCAGCTCTAATTCACTTTTCTTTGGTAAGCCTATAATCTATCCATATTCTATATCTTTCTCTTCTTCATTTGCAAGCTCAACTATGTATATATCCCCACTTGTTGTCTTGTGTATCTGTTGTTCTTTTATTACTTGTTCCATTTTTTCATAGCTGCTCTTCTCCCTAAATTTTGACCAGCCCATGATTCTTGTCAATTATGTCTTCTCTATTTCTAATCCTTGGCTTTTTTCTTTTCTTGGTCCTTTTTCTCTTAACCCAGTGCAATTTTTTTAAAGTTCTTTGATGGGTAATTTTTTTTCTATCCTAGCTGCTTCTATACTTTTTATTTTTGGATTCTATATCGAAGGAAGCCCAATTTTCTCCCATTTCTCTATCCTTTTTTGACCTACTTGGCCCACTTCCATCCATCTCACTCCTATATTCATCTATTTTTTCTTTTAGCTCTGCCATAATCCTCTCTAATTCCCTAATAACTTTATCTTCATTTTATTTTACTTCTTTTAGTGGCTCCCTATAGGAATTTCATCTTCCATAGTCTTCTACACTTTCCAAGAACCTACTCCATCAACTGTAGCACATATCTCCCGTTCATTCTCTGTTTTACTTTTTGTAAAGTCTTGTATGTCCTCCACTTTTCTTCTGCTATTTGGGTATTCACGCGCTGCTGTTTCTACACTTTGCCATCTTGGACTGCTTCCTCTTTCCTCCATCTCAGTCCTTGTTCCTAATGGTCTTGCTTGTGCAACTCTAAGTCCAGGAGTGTACCGTGGCTCCTTTAGGTTCTATATTGCCATAGTAGTTAAATTTTTGCAATCTTTTCTACCATGACCTATGATATTATAGTTGAGGCAATAACTATCCTGGATTCTTTCATACTTCAACTTCACCATAATTATTGCTAAATTTCCTCTTGTCAACCAAAAGCTAGTGGAAAGAGGCTTTGGTATATCCATTGTAATTCTAGTCCTAAAAAAAGTCCTTTTCTTGGATTTTCAATCTCTTCTACTATTTTCATTTTGTTGTCTATATTTTTTGTTGTTTTCTCATTAATATACTCCTGTGGAACCCCATGCATCTACCTCATATCACCATTAAAAATTGCTTTTTGTGTGTCCAAAGTTGTAGATTAAGAAGATGACCTATGATACTCCACGGTCCTTTTTTGAGTATTTGGATCCCTCTTCTTTCATCTCTGATGCTGACCAGAATTTTATTTTTTCCCACTTCAGATATTGGCACTCCTTCTAGGTTGTTCTAGATACCTAGCAATGTATTCTTGATGGTCTTGAAGGTGAACTCTGATTTGATAAACCCCAATTTCACGGTTTATTTTGTGCTTATTTTGGGGGATTTTATCACCTTTTTCCACATTTATTCAATGAAATAGCATGGTTTTGTAATTCTCCCTTAATTTATGCTCAAATATAAAAACATGCTTTTTAGGCATTAAATTAGTGATTTTAATTCACCTTAATTCCATTCGATGCCTTGATATGTTTGTTGAGCGACTTCAGGTTCATAAGGCAAGTATTGGATGAAAGAAATGAGGAGAAAAGCATACAAAGTGGAGAATGCATGAAGAAACAAGGATTGGGAATGCATCAATGGGCGCGCACGAGTACAAGGCGCGTACGCAACGAAGTGATTTCACATGAGGATGCGCACGCACACAAGGCGCGCATGCGCAGAAGTGGTTTCGCATAGAGACGCGCACGCGTACATGCCGGTCCGCGCGGACGAAGAAATAGCCAAATCGACGCGCACGCGCACATGTCGATTCGTTGTGATGGTCTAGATTTTCTTCCTAAAGAAGGGAATTACTTCGTTGTAAGCATAGCCCCAAACCAACAAACAACTCTCGCATCAAATTAAGAATATGGTTTTGTCACAAGTATAAACCCCAATGAAAAGTTACCGGAGTATTTAGACTCCGGGTCGTCTCACGAGAATAGCAATGAAGTGGTCAATTATTAGCTATGAAGGGATAAAAGGGGGGGGTTGATTGATAAGAGGGCAATAAAGTAAATGGCAAAGAAAGTAACTCAAACAAGCAATTAAAATAAGCAAGGTAAAGGACTCTTGGCTAAGACTTAGGTAATTGAGATCACTATCCTTGTCAACAATTCAAGCATTGGTAATCATGCGGAACCGAGCTCATTAGGTCTACTCTCGAAAGCCTTAAGTATGTAATTTATACCCCTAGGCTTGGAGTACATCAAATGGCTTGATCAACATCAATCCATAAGTCCCAACCTAACTACTAATTGATTTAGTAGTAAGTTAGAGTCAATAGTTATCAAATTGACCCACAAGGGTTCTAAAATTAACAATTCAACAAAACCCAAGGACTCAAGATCACTCAATCCCCTTAGCCTAAGCCAAGGGTCAAGAGAACTACTCAAAAACTAAAGAGAACATTTCATCAAACACATAGAGTGCAATAGAAGTAAACATCATAAATTACAAGAATAGTAAAGTCTACCAACTACTAATTGTAAAGAAAGTAAGATCACAATTCATTTCATCAATAAAAGAGACATTAACATCAAATTGCATTAAATGTAAACCAAATCCAACATGAGTTCATCATCACAAAAGAGAGTAAAATGAGAAATTAACTTTACAACTAAGAAAATCAAGATGTAGAAACGAGAAATTATAAAGGAAACAAGATGAGATCAAGGAATTAAACATGGATCTATAACAATCTAACCTAATCCTAACCTAATTCTAGAGAGAAGAGGGAACTTCTCTCTCTAGAAAACTAACTAAAGGCTCATGTTGACTAACTAATTGCTTCCCCTTTGCTTGGACTTCAATTCTGCATGAAATACACTTAGAAACAAGTTAGATTTGGGCCTGGGCAGCCCAGAAATTGCCCCCAGCGTTTTGCCTTTAAGTGGGTCACGTGAGAGTATCGGCGCGTACATGCCATGTGCACGTGCGCGTCGATTTGGCTATTTCTTCATCCGCGCGGACGCGGCATGTATGCGTGCGCGTCTCTATGCAAAACCACTTCTGCGCATCCACGCCTTGTGTGCGTGCGCGTCCTCATGTGAAATTACTTCGGTGTGTACGCGCCTTGTACATGTGCGCACCCATTGATGCATTCCCAATCTTTGTTTTTTCATGCATTCTCCACTTTGTATGCTTTTCTCCTTATTTCTTCCATCCAATACTTGTCTTATGAACCTAAAGTCACTCAACAAACATATCAAGGCATCGAATGGAATTAAGGTGAATTAAAATCACCAATTTAAGGTCTAAAAAGCATGTTTTTACATTTGAGCATAAATTAAGGGAGAATTACAAAATCATGCTATTTCATTGAATAAATGTGGAAAAAGGTGATAAAATCCCCCAAAATAAGCACAAGATAAACTGTGAAATCGGAGTTTATCAAATATCCCCACACTTAAACTAAGCATGTCCTCATGCTAAAATCAAGAAAGAAGTAAAGGGTATTAACACTTATTCAATGCAAAATAACTAAATACAATCTATCTATATGCAACCTATTTATATGAATGCAATGGCTTAGTCAAAATAAATCAATCTCCAAGGATACATATGCAAGCATAATGTCCAATGCAATAGCAATCAAGCAAACCACAATTGGATTGAATCATTGAAAGATTTTACAAAATTGCAGGAAAAGATGATCATGGGTGGAAACATGTAATTGAGCGATCGAACCTCACTGGATGTGTATCCGCTCTAGGCACTCAAGTGTATGGGGTTGATTCACTCAATTCTTCCCCAATCATGCTTTCCAAGAATTATTTTTCATCTAACAATCAACAATTACTTTATGCATGCATACAAATATCATGAGGGCTTTCCCATAGGTTGTAATGGGGCTAGGGTCAATGTAGGATGCATATGGTCAAGTGAGCTAGAGATTTGAATCTTTGATTAACTTAAACTTCCCACCTAACCTATGACAACCTATACAATTCTAAACAAACCTAACTATCCATACTTCACTTTTTCACACACTCATGCATTTCCTTTAGATTACCACACATATGCATTGAATTTATGGAACTTTGTCTTGGGGTATTTTGTCCCCATTTTATTGCAAAATTTTTTTTAAGCTAAAATATATACAAGAACATCAATGCATATGGTTTACACATGATTAATACATGAGTATGTACCCAATTCTTAAAAATTTTCATCCAAAACACAAACACACTTTTATCTCTACCTAATGTTTCCAACTTTCCAAAATCAATTGATGAGTACTCTCTCACTAGCCTAAGTTAATCAAAGATCTAAACAAGGGACATTTATTATTTTTCACTTAGGCTTGTAATGTGCTACAATTATGAACAAATGGGTTAAGCATAGGCTCAAGATTGGTTAACAATGGAAGATAAAAGGTAGGCTATTTAGGTAAGTGAGCTATTTAAACAATGGCCTCAATCATATAAATGCATGTATACACAAAATAATGGACATAAAGAATTAAACAAATCAAAGATTACAATCATAGGAAGAGAATAATGCACACAAGAAGGAAAGTAAGTGGTTATGTATGATGTAACCACACAATTAGGCTCAAAACTCACATGCTTGTGTTCTTAGCTCAAAACATGATCCACAAAGTGTATTAATCAAGCAAGTTCTAAAAAAAAATTTAACCAATTGGGGTGGTGCCTTAGAAATGAAATTCTTGAAAATTTTCATCATATTGACTAAGCTTATTCTAGTGCAATGTTGTGATTTAGAAAATTTTAAAAATTTTCCCTAGTTTACCGTCTTTTCAATCAAAACACAATTCTTATACAAAAAGGGTCAACTAAGCTTTAACAATCCCAAAATTTTTCTACTCACAATCAAAAACTAAGATGCAATATACCTATATATATATATATAGTAAAAGTGTGCAACAACCAAAATAAGGGTATCCACAATAGCAAATATGTACAGTAATCCCAAAATGATTTAAAAGATAAAGTGCAAAATAAAATAAAGTAGCGAAAACTAGAGATAGATGTCTGAAAGTTCACCACATAAATGCAAACACTGGTCACGAATGATGACCTCCCCACACTTTAGAATCAAGCATCGTTCTCGATGCTACTGCTGAAGCTCGGGATGGGGGTCAACAATCGCGCTGGGTTGCGGCTCAGGCTCAGGTTGTGGGACTGGGATTGGCTGTGGCTCTGGCTGTGGCTCAGGCTGTGGCTGTGGTACTAGCTGTGAATTCTCAGGAGGCTGCTGGATCTCAGTGGTGCTCCTCGTCATGCTCCTCCTCCTGATCCTGCTTGTCGGAGGCAGAAGAGTCTGGGAGTGGAGGTAGCTCGATGCCCTGTGATACGAACACCTGATCTATGCGGTCGAGACGTCGCATGATACGACGCTCGATGCGCTCCATGAAGCGAAACAGGCGTTGCACCAATAGGTAAGTCGACTCAGGTGCTAGCGGTGGTGGTAAGGATGCTGCAGCTGCTGAAGTAGAGGGGGGTCCTGCTGCGGCTGCTGATAATGAGGGCTGAGCTGCCTCCTCCACTGCTCTGGCTTGAGAATGACGCTTGGGTGGGGCTTCTCGTGCACCCACCCACCCCATGGAATGGTAACCTCCTTGTCATCCTCATCTGGGGGTGGTGGTGTCACATCATCGTCCTCCCACAGGACATCAGCCAGCTCAATCATGCTAGTAATCAGTGTAGGAAATGGCAAGAGACCACGGATATGTGCGCGCCACATACTCTGTCTGATCAGCCGGGGAAAGTCTACCTCCTTCCCCTCCATCACACACCCAATTAGAACCAACATATCCATCGGAATCTCTGAGAAGTGAGTGGTGGGTAGGACATAATGGGTGAAAATATGCTGCTAAGTTTTAGCCTCTCTCGATAGATAAGTGAAACGCATCCCCTTGGGCTTCTTGTTTCCAGAATCCATCACCCACAGGGCATCAAGTGTGGTAATCACGTGCTTAAGCGCCTCATAATCAAAATTCATGCAGTGGATGGCTACATCTGCCTGCTCATAGGTGCATGTGTTCTCAGTGCGAGGTCGGCAAAGCAATGCCTCCCTAATAGCAGCCTCGGTGTTCAGAATCTCTCTACCCCGCACTTGGACTGAATCCAGAGTGGCACGAAAGAAGTTGCAATAGAACTCCCTCACCCATGAAGTATTTATCTTCCCCAAATCTCTGTCAACAAAGTCCAATCCCAACTCTAGAATGCGGATGTTTATGGCACACCTCACATCATTGGGAAGGACCAACTTCTTCTCAATGTTTAGGTTCTTCTTCCGAAAAGTGGGGAAGCGAAGCTCACAGTAAAGGTTTGGGAATTTTATTGGGTTAGTGGAGGGTAGTAACTGATTTTCCTTGTCCTCTTCGTTTAGGGGATTCTTAGCATAGTTTGCATAAGGTGAAGGGTAGAGGTTTTAGAGCGCTTTCTTTTCTTAGAAGTAGTAGCTATGGCTTTCCCTTTGTCTGACATCCTGAAAAATAGAGATGATACAACATAAGCAGCCAGGCAAGTAGATATAAAGCACTCAAAGCAAAGCATGTTCATGAAGTGAGTAAAAGAAAGAGAATTCTTGGGATGCAAGTAACAAAATACATGATTCAAATTAGGCCACAAACCAAGAATTCAAACTACAATTGCACAATACTTGTCTATTGAGCCTAAGAAATGCCATATTCAAAGGAATGATCAAAAGAGTTAAGTTAGTTGGTTAAACAAATTAGAGTTAGAAATCAGTTGAAAATTAGTGATATGGTGGTTACCGGCTCACTTCAAAAGGAATGTACAAAATAAGAATGTAAGCACACTCACAATCATGAAATGCATCAAGTCATTGATGATGAGATATAATATTGCCAGAAAACAACCAATGAGAAAACAATTCATCAATCAATGTAGAGATCACTAGGGTTGTATGAATTTGTGTTGGTAAAGTCAAAACATTAAAGAATGAGTCAATCAAGAAGCATCCAACACCAAATTCAATGATGCATAAAAGTCACAAGCTGAGATAAGAGTGGAAAACCATATGATCTATGTGGCTTAATGTAAATTATGCATGAATAAAGTGAATTAGGTTAGCCACGTAGATTGAAAACCTTCAACTTGTGTGTTTATGCAAAAGAGGCACAACATTTCAAAAGAGTTACAAGCAATGGTCAATCTGAAAATTCATTCAACTATTTAATGCATATAAGCAAATCAGCATGAATAACAAGCAAGAATATGATAAGTATGACCAAAACTTGTTCTTGAGGAGTTTCCAAAATCATTTAGCAAACAAAATCCTATTGACACAGAATTTTGTCAAATAGAAGTTTGTTGCCTCAACTAAAACAATGTCAATTCAAGAAATATGGTTAGGAAAAATCCGGCAGCATTTCAGCAGTACATTGACTATTTTTCAAATTCAAATAGTCAAATCAGATTTCCTATGAATTCATTAAAAATCAAAAGCACAAGAATTATGTATGAGTTCATATGAATTGAACAAATAGCCAATATTTCAGCAGCAAACATCAGCAAGCAATTCAAACCAAACCAGCATGCTACAAACAGCACTCTTTTCTTAAACAATGCATAGAGATACTGGCTTTCAGCACAGCACCAGAACAGCATCATGAACAAAATAAAATAGGAATTCAGCAACAATAGGATCTTGAAACAAGAATAAAATGGAAAATTGAAGTAGAGCAATTGAGAATTCAATTTGAATTTGAGAAAAACAGCATCACTCCATCAACAATGAACCATTCAATAAGCAAGCAATCTGAACTCAAACACTTTAGACCAGATTGAATTCAGAGAATTGGGTTCAAATTGGAACAAGACTCAGTATCACTAGGCATGACAAAGCAACATTAAACCAGCCAAACATACGGCACAAATAAAGCAGGAAAATCAATGGATGGCAACACTTTCAAGCAACATCATTATTCAAAACAAGCCTAAATCCACTACTCAGCCCAGGTTCTCTAACCACCTAATCAACTAATATGCAGTTCTAACTAACTAAGCTAATTACATAATTAATATAAAATAGTAAAGGAAGCAGAACATGGGAAAGGCGTAAACCTGGAAGACAGAGAAGAAGCAGAAATGTCGGAAGGGAGAAACAGATAGGGGAAGCAGCACGGCAGCGCTGCCAGCAGTGGTGCTCACGGTGGCGCTCTTGGTCGTGGTGGCGGTCGCTGATTGCAGGGGGAAAACAGAGATAGAGAAGGGGGAACAGGTGAGATGGAGAGAGAGCAGAGGAGTGAGAATGGAGAGAGAGAGAGAGGAGAAAGAGTGGAGGGCGAGGAGAGAGGGGGGATGTGTGGCGACGGCGGTGGTGTTCACGGCGGTGGTCGCAAGGATGATGTTTGGAAATGGAGGGAGAAGGGGAAATAGAACGTTGGAGAGGGGAGCTGCACGAATGCGCTAGGGCTTCGCGTCCATGGGGTAAGTGGAAATTTGAATCCACGCGTGCGCGCACCGTGCGTGTCTGCGTGGTTGAGAAAATAAAGAAGTGGCGCGGAAGCGCCATCCACGCTTGCACGTAGATGGGATAATTGGCAACGGGCGCAGACGCGTACGGTGCGCGTCTGCGCGGGTGAGCTGGGCCAGGGGCACAAATGGGGCCCAAAGTTGGCATAACTCTCGGGTCCTTTGGCCTGGGTGATGAAAAAAATGCATCGACGCACGCGCGCACCGTGTGCTTGCGCGTGGGTGGGTTGATTGATGATAGGGCGTGGAGGCGCCAGGTGCGCCTACGTGTGGATAGGGCAACACAAAAGGGACACGGACGCGCACAGTGTGCGTCCGCATGGGTTAGGGCACAGAGTTGGCCCAAGAGTGGCACAACTCTCTGGTCCTTGGCCCAGAAAGCCTAAATGCGCAGCTGACGCGCGCGCGCACCGTGCGCTGGTGCGTGGCTGGGTTTTTTTTTTAAGAGCACCAAGAAGAGCTCATAATCTTTCCAACCTTCTCTAGGACTCTAGAACTAGCTAAGATGCAAAATCAAACATGTTTTTGAATTTTTGAGGTTTTTTCAAACAATTTGAGGAAACTTGCAATCCAAGCAAAAACTCAAATTCAAAGAATCATCCATAATTAAAGCATAGAATGTATAAACAAATAAGCAAGAAAGACAAAATGTACTCCAAAGGAAAGAACTATATACAATGGAACTCAATTCATTCATTCATTATATCTACAAGCAAATAGAAAGAGTTTACCATGGTGGGTGTCTCCCACCAAGCACTTTTGGTTTAAGTCCTTAAGTTGGACATTTGAAAGGTTCCTTGTCAAGGTGGCTTATGCTTGTATCCATAGTTTAATCCAGGATCCCATATCTTGTCTTCGCACCCATCTTCTAGTTGATCGCCTTGGTTCTGTCCGGGTGACAAGAAAACTGAATCCTCGTGAAGGCACCAAACTACCCTCCTAGACCCATTTAATTGAGCATAGCACCAATCCATACTCTTCAATCTTGAGCTTCCAACCATAATGAGCCTAGACTTACAACGCCAACCACTAAACATCCTCCTCTTTCGCTTAATTCCACAAAGCGCCCTAAGTTGGCCATCCGTCTCAAGCAAACCATATTCAAGTGGGATAACAAAGCTGGGAGTTAGAAGTTTTAGCCACTCAAATGAAAGATTGGATGACAACCTAGGTGGAAGAGTTCCTAAAGATCTTGATAAAGCACGCTCTACTCCCGTCCATCCTCTTCTAGAGGCTTCCACCACTTGGCAAGGTTCTTCGGGCTTTACCTCTCGCCAAGCTTCTTCAAGTTCAAACTCTTCTTCACCAATTTCTTCTATCTCTTCCCCATCACTCTCATTATAAATAGGAGATTTAGTGAAGTCTACCTCATTATCAATTCCAAGCACAGTGGGGAAGGACTCATCAAGCTCAAAAGGATCGTATGTCGATTCGGAATCATCATAAATAGGAGGGCTTGTTGTTTGGGGGGATTTTCTCCAATTCTTCATTCACCAATTGTTTTGGAAGTTGTACATCCCCCTCAACATTGCATTCTAATTCACTGGAAGAAGGCTCAACAAGATCATCAAGAGGATTGATCAATGTGGACAAAAATCACTAATGATAGAATCCACTTCTTGATCAATTTCCTTTGACTCTCTATCTACTTCCTCAACATCACTCTCCTCCTTAACATCCCTTCCAAACTTCGTGGAAGAGGGCTCTTCGACTTGAGATTCCTTTATGTGCTCAACATATCCTAGACATCCAACCACTACTTCCTTCTGTTCACTAATTTCTACCTCCTCCTCTGGTTGTATTTCTTGTTTTAACTCCTCCTCTTCACCATGGAGTTTCAAGCTTACTCCCTCACTAAGCTCCTTGGTTGCTTCTCCACATTCAACAATGGAAGCGCCTTGATCGCATAAGCTTAGGCGGGACGAGATCATGTTACCAATGGCTTCTACCATGATAGCCATTTTGGATCTTAACTCCGTAAACTTCTTTTCATCCTCCTCTTGTCGCCTTGAGATAAGAGATTTAAGATCTCTCAATTTCGTCATGGAGGCTTTATTGAGAGGTGCTGGTGGAAGAGAAGACTCATTGTTTGAGGGAAGGTTGTTGTAATTGGAAGGTGGTTCATATTGGTGAAATCCTTGAGGTGGTATGTGTGGATTTTGTGGTTCACGGGAGTATTAGTATTGGAAAGGTAGTGGTTCTAGATATGGTTCATATGGTGGTCGGTATGGTGGGTATGAGTTGGGGGTCATATGAGGGTAAATTGTGGTAGTAGGCTTGTGAGTGAGGTGGTTCAAAATTATATTGCGGAGGGGGTTCATATGCATGTGGTGGTTGTGATTGACAATCACAATAAAGGTCATCACACACATTGGATTGGTATGCATTAGGATCAGGATTATACCCATATGAGTTCGGAGGGGGTTGTTGCTAAGAAGGTTGTCCTTGAGCTTGGGGTTCCTCCCATCTTTGATTTCCAAATCATTGATGCACATCCTCATCGAAGCTTCCATTTCCTACAACATAGTTTGAAACATACTCATAGCCAAAGTGATGAGAATTCATGGTGATAAGAGAAAACAAAAATAAAACTAATAAGAAACAAAGAGAATAAAGTCCTAAAACTAGCAAAAGCCAACAAACAAACCAAAAATCAAGCTATTCACAATATATACAATAGCTAATAGCATAGCACCATTGCTATCCCTGGCAACGGCGCCATTAATTTTGATGTCGGTTCGTTGTGATGGTCTAGATTTTCTTCCTAAAAAAGGGAATTACTTCATTGTAAGCATAGCCCCAAACCAACAAACAACTCTCGCATCAAATTAAGAATATGGTTTTGTCACAAGTACAAACCCCAATGAAAAAGTTTCCGGAGTATTTAGACTCTGGGTCGTCTCACGAGGATAGCAATGAAGTGGTCAATTATTAGCTATGAAGGGGTAAAAAGGGGGGGAGGGGTTTGATTGATAAGAGGGCAATAAAGTAAATGGCAAGGAAAGTAACTCAAACAAGCAATTAAAATAAGCAAGGTAAAGGACTCTTGGCTAAGACTTAGGTAATTAAGATCACTATCCTTGTCAACAATTCAAGCATTGGTAATCATGCGGAACCGAGCTCATTAGGTCTACTCTCTAAAGCCTTAAGTATGTAATTTCTACTAGGGTTTGGAGTACGTCAAATGGCTTGATCAACATCAATCCATAAGTTCCAACCTAACTACTAATTGATTTAGTAGTAGGTTGGAGTCAATGGTTATCAAATTGACCCACAAGGGTTCTAAAATTACCAATTCAACAAAATCCAAGGACTCAAGATCACTCAATCCCCTTAGCCTAGGCCAAGGGTCAAGAGAACTACTCAAAAACTAAAGAGAACATTTCACCAAACACATAGAGTGCAATAGAAGTAAACATCATAAATTACAAGAATAGTAAAGTCTACCAACTACTAATTGCAAAGAAAGTAAGATCACAATTCAATTCATTAATAAAAGAGACATTAATATCAAATTGCATTAAATGTAAACCAAATTCAACATGAGTTCATCATCACAAAAGAGAGCAAAATGAGAAATTAACTTTACAACTAAGAAAATCAAGATGTAGAAACAAGAAATTATAAAGGAAACAAGATGAGATCAACAAATTAAACATTGATCTATAACAATCTAACCTAATCCTAACCTATTTCTAGAGAGAAGAGGGAGTTTCTCTCTCTAGAAAACTAACTAAAGGCTCATGTTGACTAACTAATTGCTCCCCCTTTGCTTGGGCTTCAATTTTGCATGAAATACACTTAGAAACAAGTTAGATTTGGGCC
The DNA here is from genome assembly GCF_000816755.2 of Arachis ipaensis. Classification (NCBI taxonomy): domain Eukaryota; kingdom Viridiplantae; phylum Streptophyta; class Magnoliopsida; order Fabales; family Fabaceae; genus Arachis; species Arachis ipaensis. Next base: position 124,226,487 of record NC_029789.2, on the reverse strand, counting down.
TGGGCAGCCCAGAAATCACCCCCAGCATTTTGCCTTTAAGTGGGTCACGTGAGAGTATCGGCGCGTACGCGCCATGTGCGCGTGCACGTCGATTTGGCTATTTCTTCATCCGCGCGGACGCGGCATGTACGCGTGCGCGTCTCTATGCGAAACCACTTCTGCGCGTGCGCGTCCTCATGCGAAACCACTTCTGCGCGTGCGCGTCGTCATGTGAAATCACTTCGGCGCGTATGCGCCTTGTACGTGTGCGCGCCCATTGATGCATTCCCAATCTTTGTTTCTTCATGCGTTCTCCACTTTGTATGATTTTCTCCTCATTTCTTCCATCCAATACTTGCCTTATGAACCTGAAGTCACTCAACAAACATATCAAAGCATCGAATAGAATTAAGGTGAATTAAAATCACCAATTTAAGGCCTAAAGCATGTTTTTACATTTGAGCATAAATTAAGGGAGAATTACAAAACCATACTATTTCATTGAATAAATGTAAAAAAATGTGATAAAATCCCCCAAATAAGCACAATATAAACCGTAAAATCGGGGTTTAACAAACTCCTTATCAGATATTAGCTTTCATACTAGATTGATATAGTCAAACTTAAATTCCTTACTTTGCTGCTTCTCCACAATAATGATCTTTCTTTTTATTGATTCCCATTCAAAGTTGGCCATACTATAGAATGTTGATAAATTTTGTAATGCTTTGAGTAAAGATTTGTATAAAGATACTTGTGTAAATTACTTTGTGGTTTTATATTTATATGATCGAGAAATATTCTCAGTCTAAGGTAAGAAAGATGTTTTGGTTGATTTGAATGTTAATAGAGTGATAAAGAAGCAGGTATTCTTAGGAAACTCTCCTTACATGAGAGAAGAATTCTCCTAAAAAAACTGTTGTAAAAAATCACTACTTGTCTTGCTTTGAGAAAGTTTTTAAACAGGCTCAGTCACTTCAATTAGTAGATTGAATGAAATGGGTTTTGCATTTATTTTTCAGTCTAATCCAACTGTTCCGAGGGTTACCTGAATTTGGTGGTCGATCTCGGTCGAGATCTTCTGTGCTGGTCGAAACCGAGGTGTCCGGTTCGTGAATGGTGACCGGAGCTGGTGCGTCCGACTTGCTGGACTGGTTGTGCTGCTGATCCTTTGTCACCGAAGGGTGGGGGGTACCTGCAAGAGACTCTGATGCTTAAGTTAGCAAGGGTATTGAGCAGGTTTTTAGTAGAATCAGAGTATGAGTTATACCTGGGTGCTCCAGTGTATTTATAGTAGTTGTAGAGTGACCTTTCTAGATAAGATAAGTTAGTTATCTTATCTTATCTTTATCTTTGAGTTGAGGTCAGCTTATCTTCAAGGGAACCGCCCTTATCTCTTATAGGCTTGGACGGCCTTTGGTCTTGGGTCGTGTTCCTCTACTTGGGCCCTTTATGGGCTTTCCTGTCGACTTGGCCGAGTTCTTTTAAGAAGAAGTCGGTCCGCTTGACCTGAAGAGGTCGGTCGCTTTGTCGTCGATCATCCTAGGTCGGATAACTCAACCCAGGGTATGAACAGTGCCCCTACTTGAGCTCGGTCTTCTGCTTTGAAGTCGAGTTTTTTGACTTCGAACTTCTTTACAGCGAAGCCGAACTCGAGCAATTTTGTCGATTCTTTTCTACGTAGAGCTTTTGAATGTAGAACGTTTTCCTCTAAAAACGCGCGCTTTTATATCAGCGCTTTGTTCTTGGGAACGTGAGAGGGTTTAATGCCTTCATTAATTGGTTATTAATTGCCCTCGTTCTCTCTTGGCTTTTATTTTGAAATTCTCAATCAAAAAATGGTTTCTCTTCTTTGCTCCTTTTCGTAACTTCTCCCTTTACTATCTCATTTTCTGTTTCTTTCGCAATTTCTCCTGCAACGTCTGTTCTGTTACTGCTTTCTGTGGGAAAGGGGCGATTTCCATATTTCTCCTTCAATCTTCGTAATTTCTGCTTCGAGGGTGGTTTTGCTTCTGCTCTTCGGCTTTCTTTTACAGTCTTTCTTCTATTTCTCCAGGTTCGAGTTTTCTTTCTACCTTTCTCTATGCCTATTTTTGTGTCTGTTTTGAGAAAGTTTGGGTTTTTCTGTCTTTTTGCTGATCATTGTGTGTCTTGTAGTTTCTCCCTCTGTTGCTTGATACTTTAAGAACTTTGCATGTTTTGTGAATGCTTTTGTATTTGAAGCTTTGGAATGATGACTTTGTTTGATTCTGAAAAAGGTTGCCCCTTTGACGATTTTGGGAGTGTTCGATGTTGGTGCTTGTTCTCTGCTGATGATTTTTTGCTTGATTTCGAAAAAGTTCGCGTCTTTGCTGTTTCTCTGCTTTTTGATGGTTTTCTGTTTGGCATTGTTGACGTTGACAGTGCTTTCGCTGGTAGATTGTAGAAAGATAGTTGCTTTGATGACTTTGCATTTTTTAACTTGATGGACGAAATGCTTGCTGCTTTAGGTCTTCTTTCCTTGTTTTAAGAGATACTGGGGTGTAGGTTTTTCCTAGAAATCTTGCTTTGTTATTGCCTCCAAAGGATGCCCCAGGACTTTTTGGCTTTAGTCTTGGGATTTTCCTTTTGTTTATCCGCCCGTCGAGATGTTTTGACCCGTGCCCGAGATGTTTTTTGAGTAATCCGCTCTTCTTTTCTTTTGTAGGATCTTAGTTGACCTCATGTCTTCCCGAAATAATGTCGTAGCGACGCCTTCCCAGGTCCCTGTGGGTATGGCCGATTGGGTGGACTCCATGGTTCTCATGTGTGTCTCGCTGGTTGATTCTGAGTTTTGTTCTCAGCTTAGGCAGTTTCACAGCGTCTGTAGTAACTCTGGTGATGAGAAGAATTATGAGCTTGTTCCTCCTTCCTCTGACGAGAGAGTTTGTTTCTCGACTCGAGTTGTTGACAATCGCCCTTTCTTTTATGCTTACGATTTTTTATTTGGTCAATTTGGAGTTACTCTTCCCTTTACTCCATTTGAAATCGACCTGTTATGGTCTTGTAATGTTGCCCCTTCTCAACTTCACCCCAACTCCTGGGGTTTTATTAAAATCTTTCAATTGTTATGTAATAGTTTTGGTATTCCTGCTTCCTAATCTCTCTTTTTCTATTTGTTTGTCTTGACTAAGCCTGGTGTGGTGAAAAAGAAGTCAGCTTGGGTCTCCTTCCGTTCTACCCAAGGAAAGAAAGTTTTTTCCATGTTTGACGAATCGTTTCGGGATTTTAAAAACTATTTCTTCAAGGTCCGAGCTGTTGAAGGATCTCGGCCCTTTTTCTTGGATGAAAATGATGAGCCCGCCTTTCCCCTAGAGTGGCAGAAGGATGTTAGGGTCTCTAGGTACTCTTGGGACATGTTGGATGAGGCTGGGCGAGCCTTTGTGACTGTTTTAGAGGAGCGTTGGGGTTAGCCTCCCCATCTTGACACAAAGAAATTTCTAACCAATCCTTCTCTTCTTCAATCTGAACTGGGTATCTTGTGTTTCCTTTGCTGTTTGTCTTATGATGCTTGTAGTTGTATTTTCGACTTGTTTGATTTGTAGCTTGACTTCTATTTTATTTGCAGAGGCAATGAAGAACAATGAGTCTATGAAAGCTTTTAAAAGGGCACAGAAGGCGACTGCTGCCAGGAATGTTGTCGCCCGGGCTGCTGGGGAGGGGTCTTCTCAGCCCCGCAAGAAGCCGGCCGTGCCGAGCTCTCCCGGGGTGAAGAAGGCGATCCCGATACCTCGGGTTCGTTTAGTGGATCCTCCTTCTTCTTCTGCTGCTCCATCCGCCGCTCCTCCGAGTAAAAAGCAAAAGACTTCTGAGCCTTTTGATCTTAACGCTCCTGACTTCAACGCCATTGGGTTTATAGATAAAAAAATTGGGCCATATGGTACCATTCCCATGGATGATGTGTCCATTCTCCATCATTTGGAGTTTATGGCTCAGAATCATGTGAGGATGGCCTTTATGTTGGCTGCACTTCATCGTACTGCCCAGAATCTTCCTCTCCACGCTACCAAGGCGTTTATGGAGGAGGCGAAACGAGAGTTTGACCGGATGAAGGGTTTGAAGGAGGAGCTCGAGGTGAAGGTGGTCAAATTGGAGAAGGACCTCAAAAATGAGAAGGCGAGTTCTGAGGCGCTAGCTGCTTCCTTGAGGTTGGCTGAGGATGCGGCCATGATGCACAAGGACAGCTATGTGACTTCTTATAGGGAGGGGAGGCGCCTGAGGGAAGAGCTCGACAATGCCCGGGAGGATTATGCTGAGCTCCAAGGTCATCTTGTTGGCAGCGTAACTGCTGCTTACGAGAACTTGAAAGAACAAGTCCGAATTATTGCTCCCGAGGCCGATCTCACCCTTTTTAGCTTGGATAATGTTGTCAGAGATGGCAAGATTGTCCTTGATGATGAGGGTGATGATGATGAAGTTGTTCCTCCCCTTGTGTCTTCCACCAAAGCGCCGGCTTCTTCCGCTCCTCCTGTTGTGCCTGACCTGGATTGCCAGATCCTGAATCGGGAGGATGGGACTGTTGATGCGGTGCCGATTCAAGCTCGCCCTCCTTCTCCTGGTCCTGATGTTGCCAAGAAAGCTCATGATGCTGCCGAGAAAACTTCTAATGTTTGTTGATTGTAGTTGGCCCGGCTTGTGGGCGTTTTTTGAAACTTTATTAAGATGTTGACTTCTTAGTTGCTTTCCTAGTAACTTTTTATTTAAAAAATAGACAAGTAGCTTGCTATCCTTTGGGTAGTAAGTGTTGGTGGTCCTTCGAGGCCTTTATAACTTTATATAAAACCTGCTGATGTTGAACTCTCCCAATTTGAACTTCTTGAGTTTTTGACTCTTTGTAGCTGTAGGGGTCTAATTTGGTTTTCTTGCTTTGCGTGTGTTCTTTAGTGCCTTGTGACCGACTTCTTTGCGTTGGTCCCCTGATAGACTCCTTTTTGTAATCCTCTTTCTTGGACCTTCGTGAGGTCTCTTTCAGGGATTGCTTGGATTTTTGTAGTGGATCGACTTCGTTGGGTCGACTTCTTCTAAGTTATTTCGTAATCCTCTTTCTTGGACCCTTGTTAGGCCTCTTTCAGGGATTACTTTTATAACTTGTCTTTTGTAGGAGGTCGACTTCGTTAGGTCGATTTCTTCTAAGTTATTTCGTAATGCTCTTTCTTGGACCCTTGTTAAGTCTCTTTCAGGGATTACTTTTATAACTTGTCCTTTGTAGGAGATCGACTTCGTTAGGTCGATCTCTTCTAAGTAATTTCGTAATCCTCTTTCTTGGACCCTTGTTAGGTCTCTTTCAGGGATTACTTTTATAACTTGTCTTTTGTAGGAGGTCGACTTCGTTAGGTCGATCTCTTCTAAGTTATTTCGTAATCCTCTTTCTTGGACCCTTGTTAGGTCTCTTTCAGGGATTACTTTCATAACTTGTCTTTTGTAGGAGGTCGACTTCGTTAGGTCGATCTCTTCTAAGTTATTTCGTAATCCTCTTTTTTGGACCCTTGTTAGGTCTCTTTCAGGGATTACTTTTATAACTTGTCTTTTGTAGGAGGTCGACTTCGTTAGGTCGATCTCTTCTAAGTTATTTCGTAATCCTCTTTCTTGGACCCTTGTTAGGTCTCTTTCAAGGATTACTTTTATAACTTATTTTTGTAGGAAACCGACTTCGTTAGGTCGATCTCTTCTAAGTTATAGCAATTCCTCTTTAATAGGGTTGGCCAGACCTCTTTCCAGGGATTCGCTGATAACTTGGATTGACTTGGTCCGACTTTTTGATGTCGGCCAGTCTCTTTAAGTAATTTATATTAGCTATCTGTAAGACCTCGTCAGGTTCTTTTTAGATTGCTTTCGATAACTTCTTACATTATTCTGTGTTCATTTTTGCCGATTTGTAGAAAGTGGTTGACATATCGAGCTCGTCCTTTGAGTGAATCGTGTTTTCACCTTTATTGGACGATTTGTCTTTATCGTGGTCGTGCAGTGAAATTGTTTTTCACTTTTTGCCGACCTGTAGCTTTATAATCGGACGATGAATGCTTCAGAATAATGTGTCTTGAAATATTTGTAGGATACCTAGGTAATATTTTATTAAAAAAAAATGAAAATATATACATGTGGGATTTTTCTCATCCTCTTAAGTTGGGTCTGGGTCTCGACCTGGTGCCTCATTAAAAAACCTTTTCAGAAAAAAGAGCGCATCCACTGGTGAGATCCTTTACCCTTTCTAACTGTAGTACCTTCTTAGGTTGCAGGCATGCCATGACCTTGGAAGCTCCCGTCCGTCGAGTTCGGATATTCTGTAGTAGCCCTTCCCGAGTACTTCTGTGACCCGGTATGGTCCTTTCCAATTGGCTGCCAGTTTTCCCTCTCCGAATCGAGTTGTTTCTATGTCGTTTCGGATTAAGATGAGATCGTTCTCAGCGAAACTCCTTGGTACTACCCTTTGGTTATATCTGGAAGCCATTCGACGTTTTAGCGCTTCTTTCCTGATCCGAGCTCTTTCCTGGATCTCAGGTAGTAGGTCGAGTTCTTCCCTCTGAAGTTGGGGGTTTGCTCCCTCATTATAATGGACTGCCCTGTGCGATCCTTCCTCAATTTCTACTGGAATCATTGCCTCCGTTCCGTATGTTAACCGAAATGGGGATTCCTTTGTGGTAGAATGTGGCGTCGTTCGATAGGCCCATAGGACTTGTGGAAGCTCCTCTGCCCAAGCTCCCTTTGCATCTTGTAGTCTTCATTTTAACCCTGCTAATATGACTTTATTGGCGGCTTCGGCCTGTCCGTTGGCTTGAGAGTGTTCGACAGAGGTAAACTGGTGCTTTATATTCAAGTCGGATACTAGTTTTCTGAAGCCGGCATCTGTGAATTGGGTGCCATTGTCTGTGGTTATTGAATATGGGACCCCAAATCTTGTGACAATGTTTCTGTATAAAAACTTCTGGCTTCTTTGGGCAGTGGTGTTGGCTAAGGGTTCTGCCTCGATCCACTTTGTGAAGTAATCTACCCCTACTATGAGGAATTTAACTTGCCCCGATCCCTGGGGAAAGGGGCCGAGAAGGTCGAGTCCCACTTCGCAAAAGGCCAAGGTGCGGTTACACTGATGAGTTCTTCTGGTGGGGCAATGTGGAAGTTGGCATGCTTCTGACATGGTGGACATGTCTTTACGAACTCTGTAGATTCTTTCTGTAGAGTTGGCCAGTAAAACCCTGCCCGGAGTATCTTTTTGGCAAGAGCCCTCGCTCCGAGATGACTGCCGCAGATGCCGCTGTGTACCTCTTCTAGCACTTCCCTGGTGTGGGAGGTCGGCACGCACTTTAGTAATGACACCGATATCCCTCTTTTGTACAGGGTGTTGTTTATAATGGTGTAGTATTGTGCTTCCCTTTTTAGCTTCTTTGCTTCCTTTTCTTCTGCGGGGAGCGTTTCTGACTTGAGGTAGTTGATTATGGGGATCATCCAGTCTTGGTCCTGGCCTGTTATGTTTAGGACTTTTTCTGTTTCCGAGATTGATGGGTTCTGTAGCATTTTCTTGGATGAGGCTTCTATTATTGCCTCCTGGTTTGGTGCTAGCCAGCTTTGAGAGTGCGTCAGCTCGAGCATTTTGCTCGCGGGGTATGTGGCAGATCTTGTATTCCCCGAATTGTTCGAGCTGTTACTTGGTTTTATCCAGGTATCTTTTCATGATGGGATCTTTGGCTTGGTAGCTCCCTGCTATCTGTGATGTGACCACTTGCGAATCACTATAGATGTTGAGTTTTTGCGCTCCCACTTCTTCAGCCAGTTTCAAGCCAGCTAGCAACGCTTCGTATTCCGCCTGGTTATTTGAAGCCGGGAATCCGAACTTGAGGGAAAGCTCAACTTGGGCTCCCTGGTTGCTTTCTATTATCACTCCTGCGCCACTTCCTGTTTTGTTTGAAGATCCATCCACATACAAATTCCACTCTATGGGGGCCTCTAGGGCATCTGTGAACTCGGCGATAAAATCGGCTAGGTATTGTGATTTGATGGCGGTTCGAGCTTCATATTGGAGGTCGAATTCTGACAGCTCGACTGCCCATTGTAGAATTCTACCAGCTAAATCCGTTTTCTATAGTATTCCTTTTAAGGGCTGATTAGTTCGAACTTTGATGGTGTGGGCCTGGAAGTAGGGGCGGAGTCGCCGAGATGTTAAGACGAGAGTGTAGGCAAATTTTTCTATTTTCTGATAGTTCAGCTCGGATCCCTGTAGTGCTTTGCTAATGAAGTAGATGGGTTGTTACCCGTTTTCGCTTTCTCGGATCAATGCTGATGCTACTGCCTTTTCTCCTACTGCAAGATATAGTATGAGTGGTTCTCCTTCTTGAGGTCGGGATAGGATAGGTGGCTGTCCTAAGAACTTCTTAAAGTCTTGGAACGCTTGTTCGCATTCTGTCGTCCATTCGAACTGTTTTCCTTTTCTTAAAGTTGCATAGAAGGGGAGAGATCTTATTGCAACTCCTGCTAAGAATCGGGATAGGGCGGCCAACCTCCCGTTGAGTTGCTGTACTTCTTTCACGCAGGTTGGGCTCTTCATGTTCAATATGGCCTGGCATTTATCTGGGTTTGCTTCAATTCTCCGTTGTGTGAGCATGAAGCCTAAGAATTTTCCTGCTTCTACCGCGAAGGTGCATTTAGCTGGATTGAGTCGCATGCCATGTTTCCTGATGGTGTCGAACACTTGGGCTAGGTCGGTCAACAGTGTCTGTTCGCTTTTCGTTTTAATTAGCATGTCGTCCACATAAACTTCCATGATTTTCCCGATGTGCTCCGAGAAGACTTTATTCATCAATATTTGATAAGTGGCTCCTGCGTTCTTAAGGCCGAAAGGCATTACAATGTAGCAGTAGTTTGCCTTTGGCGTTAAGAACGAAGTCTTTTCCTGGTCCGGTGGGTACATGGGGATTTGGTTGTATCCCGAATACGCATCCTTAAACGAGAGATATTTATACCCAGAGGAAGCGTCTACCAGGGCGTCGATACTCGGGAGTGGGTATGGATCTTTTGGGCAAGCTTTGTTGAGATCTGTATAATCGGTGCACATTCGCCACTTCCCGTTTGATTTCTTCACCAAGACAACGTTGGCTAGCCATAGTGGGTATTTGACTTCTCTTATAAATCCAGCTTCCAATAGTGCCTGTACTTGCTCTTCCACAGCCTGGGATCGCTCTGGCCCGAGCTTTCTTCGTCTCTGTTGTACTGGTCGAGATCCTAGATAGACTGCCAACTTGTGACACATTAGCTTAGGGTCTATACCTGGCATGTCTGCGGCTTTCCATGCAAACAGGTTGGCATTATCTCGCAAAAATTGTATTAGCAGTTCTTTTAGATCTCCTTTGAGGATTGTGCCGATATTAGTTGTTTTTTCTGAGGTGTCTCCAATCAGAATTTTTTCTATCTCGCCCTCTGGTTGGGGACGGAACTCCTTTCGTCGTTGAACTCCGCCCAGCTCAATTGTGTGGAACTCTTCTCCTTTGCCTCTGAGGTTGAGGCTCTCGTTGTAACAGCGACGCGCCATCCTCTGGTCTGCTTTTATTGTAGCTATTCCTTTTGGAGTTGGGAATTTCATGCACAGGTGTGGGGTCGAGACTATTGCACCGAGTTGGTTGAGCGTGGTCCGACCTATGAGAGCGTTGTAGGCTGAGCTTACGTTGACTACGATGTAGTCTATTTTGAGAGTTCTTGATTGGTCTCTTTTTCCAAAGGTTGTATGCAGTGGTATGTATCCTAGTGGTCGAACCGGAGTGTCTCCTAACCCGAACAAACTGTTTGGATATGCTTTAAGTTCTTTTTCTTCTAGACCGAGCTTATCGAAGGCTGTTTTGAATAAGATGTCGGCAGAACTCCCTTGGTCTATTAATGTCCGGTGTAGGTTGGCGTTTGCCAAGATGATGGTGATAACCATGGGATCGTCGTGTCCGGTAATGATACCGGTTGCATCCTCCTTAGTAAATGTTATCGCTGGGATGCTGAGTGCTTCTTCCTCTCCTTCGACATGGTATATCTCTTTGAGGTATCTCTTACGAGAGGATTTGGAGATTCCTCCTGCTGCGAAACTGCCATGTATCATATGGACGTGTCTTTCTGGCATCCGAGGTGATCGTTCTGTTCGTTCGGTATCATCATCCCTTCGTCTCTTTCTTTGCTCGTCATCTCGGGTGGCCAGGAATCGATCTAGTTTTCCTTCCCTTACCAATTTTTCTATGATGTTTTTTAAATCGAAGCATTCGTTAGTGGAGTGTCCTCGGACCTGATGATATTCATAATACTCTTTTCGGTTTCCTCCTCCCTTTTTGCCTTTAAGTGGCCGAGTTGGGGGGATTTTTTCCGTGTGGCAGACTTCTTTATATATTTCGACCAGTGATGCCCTAAGAAGAGTGTAGTTATGGTACTTCTTAATTTTCTCTCCTTGTCTGTCGTCTTTCCTTTTGGATTCTTTATCTCTGTCACGGTAGGAAGCTCCCGATTTTGAGGACTCTTCTAGACGAGCGTTTTCTTCCATATTGATATATTTTTCTGCTCTCTCCTGAACTTCGTCGAGGGTAGTCGGGTACTTTTTTGATATAGATTGGCTGAAAGGTCCCTCTCGTAGGCCGTTGATGAGTCCCATGATTGCGGCTTCCGTGGGTAAACTTTGTATGTCCATGCATGTTTTGTTGAATCTTTCCATGTAGTTGCGAAGGCTCTCCCGTGGTTAGTCTCCGGAGTGTCTTGCAGTGTGACGTTCGCGTTTTTGTGCGGTGTTCGATCCTCCAGACCTGAATCGTGATCGTTGTCATGGTTGTCCGCCATGGTGATGGGATGACTTCCAGGTTCCCCGGCAACGGCGCCAATGTTTCGAGGGTTACCTGAATTTGGTGGTCGATCTCGGTCGAGATCTTCTATGCTAGTCGAAACCGAGGTGTCCGGTTCGTGAATGGCGACCGGAGCTGGTGCGTCCGACTTGCTGGACTGGTTGTGCTGCTGATCCTTTGTCACCGAAGGGTGGGGGGTACCTGCAAGAGACTCCGATGCTTAAGTTAGCAAGGGTATTGAGCAGATTTTTAGTAGAATCAGAGTATGAGTTATACCTGGGTGCTCCAGTGTATTTATAGTAGTTGTAGAGTGACCTTTCTAGATAAGATAAGTTAGTTATCTTATCTTATCTTTATCTTTGAGTTGAGGTCAGCTTATCTTCATGGGAACCGTCCTTATCTCTTATAGGCTTGGACGGCCTTTGGTCTTGGGTCGTGTTCCTCTACTTGGGCCCTTTATGGGCTTTCCTGTCGACTTGGCCGAGTTCTTTTAAGAAGAAGTCGGTCCGCTTGACCTGAAGAGGTCGGTCGCTTTGTCGTCGACAGGTCGGATAACTCAACCCAGGGTATGAACACCAACTTTGCTTATTTGTTAGTGGAGTGTATTGATTTGGAGGGAGCATGTAGATTTAGTAATCTAAGTTTTTATTTATATATGTTTGCGAGTTGAGTCCAAAATAAAAAAATATATATCCAAAGGGGTTAGATGCACAAAAAACTGGGTAGGGTACTGGG
>NC_029789.2:124213694-124214794 GCF_000816755.2 Arachis ipaensis | reverse complement strand
GGCAGAGTTTCTCGGATCTGGGCCGTTTTTGGTATAGGGGCTTGGCAAAAAAAAAAAAATTCAAACCTCACAAAGTTGGTAAATAATTCAATGGTCCGGTATCTTTTTTCACTAACATTGGTGAAAGATAACTATTCTCTTATACGGTTATACCGCTAGGTTCTCGGGTTCAGTTCTCTTTTAGAAACTATTGGGCCTTATAATAGCCCTTTATTAAAGCCCAATTAGCCTAATAATTTTTTCCACCCAAAAAAACTAAAAATTTTAGAATAACATTATATTTTTTTTGGGTAAAAAGATTAAATTAAAATACTGAATTAGTAACAATATAATATAAAATGTTAAAATTCAATTAATATTTTAACCCCAAAAAATGAACAACAAAAATTAATTTTAGTTTGATAAAAATACACATTTTGGGATAAATGACAAATAGTTCATGTATTTAATTCAACCTTTTGTTGGGTTATCCAAAAATTATTTAGAAAATACATATAAAAAATAATAAAAAATGATCTTTAGACTATTTTTAATTTATTTTTAATATTTTGTCAATCGCATAAAAGATACAAAAAAAAATCCTTTAAAATAAAATTACCAAATTAAAAAGATAATTTTTTTACTCTTTTAAATAGACTTGCAAAAAATTATATTGATATTTATAATATTTTAAAATATATTTCCAAATATTTAATATATTCTTTTAAATTAAAATATTCTTAAATATAAAGTATCATTCCTTTTTTCAAAAATTATTTATCAAAAATTAATTCTTTTCATAGAAAAAATAAAAATTTTTTCTTAAAAAACAAGCATAGTGAGAATATCAAAAATTTATTCCACAACATTATTGTTCAATGAAAGTAATAAACAAAGAAGTAACAAAGGTTCTGCAGCATAATGAACCTTTATACAATAATTATTTTGGCACTATAATCTATTATTGTAAAAATTCTTTTGGTAAAATTTAGAACATGTCAAGTATCTCATAATTATCTTTAAAATATGGTTTTTTAATTTGACAAAATTTTAAAACTTGCCATATATCTCATAATTTATATCATTTTAAATTTTTTTTTTTTTTTTTTTTTGTTAGAAAA
>NC_029789.2:124205741-124213545 GCF_000816755.2 Arachis ipaensis | reverse complement strand
TTGGATCTAAAATATCTGATGGTAAAATATTTTTGTCAAGAAAATTTTTTGTCGAATGCAATCTGATAGTAATAATAATTTTCTTTGGATTTATATTAAAAATATACGGTAAATCAAACGGTAATTTGCGAATTTTTTTTGTGATTGTACAAAAAAAATATAAGTTCAAAAAAATAAATTGTATCACTAAATGCATGTCATTATGTTATTTTTTTTTTTTTGGTGACTATGTCATTATGTTATTTAAGCATGTTACCGGTATTATATATCTATTTGATGTTTCATTAAGTAATCATAGGATGCATAACATCAACATGTTATTCCTCCACATAAAAAAAACAAAGGAAAAAAAGAAAAAAGAAAAACATGTTCCTAAGTTGGTATAATTCGATGTTTTTAGGGCTTTCTTTTGATTTTCAAACTAAGTTAATTTGTCTATAATTATGGTTGAGAATTTGATGGTGTTATATATTTATATATATCTTAATTAAGAGCATAGTATATAATTATTTTTTATACTAATAAGTTTGAAGGACAGGTGGGTGGATGAACATTATTTGTGATATAATCCATATACCTCCTTATCAATCATTTCCGTTATAAGCTCAACCAATTATTAATGATATGATACTTTCAGCCCAGTTTGGATAACCAACTTAATTAAGCTCCTTTTGATAAAATAACTTAAACAATAAATGACTCTATTAAAAGTAACTTATAAATAAGTTATTTTGTGTTTGGATTTTTAACTCTAAAAGTGCTTATTTTATAGAAATGTGATGAAAAGTAGAAGTATTATGAGAGAAGTCATTTTTTTAACTTCTCTATAAGCTTCTAAATAGCTTTTTAGAAAGTTACAATTTAGCTTTAAAAATTGCACCAGACATTAATACTACCACTTTTTGTAAGTCAAAAGTTAAAAAAAGTTACTTCTAGAGTTTTCCAAACGGCCCTGACTACTTCAAATTATATATAATTATATATGCTTTAATTTAATTCAGAAAAATTATCTAATACATTAGTCCAAATTAATGAGTATCTAAAACTTAATACATCAAAATTAAACTCTAATTATATTTTAAATTCTACTAAATCAAATAGATACATACCTATCATTAATTTTATGCTTTCTCATTTAACATAAATGAATATTAATTACTAATTACTGAGGGTATTGAATTTAACTTAACATTAGCAATTGGCCAGCAAGTTTAACTTTTGCAAAGTTATATGTGTGTGTGTGTGTGCTATTTAAAATTAAGTATATAAATATATATACATAAAATTAAGTGGATCCAACTTCCAATTTGTATATTTAGAATTTCAATGAATTATGTGATGCATTTTAAAATTACTATTACAAGTTGAAAAACTTAGATATTGACACCCATATACTTAAATAAGAAAAGGTGCATGAGTCAAACCAAAAATAATAACCTATTTAATAAATTAGTTAAACCAACTAGTTTCCATTTTTAATTAAATTTTTTAGTAGATAATACAATTTTCTGTGTACTTTGACAACAATCACCAACTTCACTTAAGTACAGTTTCAATTTTCAACACCCCCACATCATAAAACTACTTCACCCACTCAAAATAAAGGAAAACTCTATTCTCCCAATTTAATTACATCCAGTCTAACATACTATATATATATATATATTGTTAGAGCTGATGGTTCTTTACTAAAACTCAAACATATATACATGCATTTTTAGTAGTGTTTAGAACATTAATCAAGTCTTAAAAGAGTTTAAATTTCTAATATCCATCAATTAATACATGTTATACATAAGTAAAAGTGGTTGAATGCTTGAATCTGATATCAATCATCTAAAAACAATTAGTTGGGGTGGGGTGGGGTAGGGAGAGTTCTTTTTTTTTTTCAAATTAAAGAACCGGCCGGTCCGATCCGATTAAACTCTGAATCCATTTATGATAATTTAGTTGTCTGTTTCACATCTTTTTGAGAAGATATACATGATCTTTACATAACATTACAATGAATTGATTGCTACTAGACAATTTTCAATAATACATCTTACGTATCTACACAATACATATAGGCTGAAATATTACCATTTTAACAAGATTTTACTGGGAATATAAATATAAGAGAAGATATGATTCTCTTTTAGCAATTAAATTAACACGCAAGGAATATGTAATATATGCAAAATAGAAAAAAATGGCAAATTATTGCAGAAGAGAAGAAATTGAAGAATCCATATTGACATTAGTGGAAAGTTGGTTTGAAAGTTGATGGTGGTTGTAAATCCCGCTAAAATTGGTAAATAATTAGTCAATAAATTAATTTTAATCAGAAAAATTAAAATGCAAATCTAACATCAAAATAGGATAGAGCTCGTCAAAACGAGAATTTTGATACCAATTTCAAAAAATTTGGCCCAAAATTTGATCAGATGGACCGAACCGGTTGAACGGGGCCCAAACCGAACCCGTGGGTCCAACCGGATCCATACTTTAAAAGGGGACAGAATCATCTTCTTCCCCATTATCATCAAAAACACTGAACAATGTTGGGGAGGAAGAAGAACTTCCCTAACCCTCATCAACTTTCCAACCACTATAACTCTTCTGTCCGAGCATCAATTGCCACACCGTTCACGGCCACGCGTCCAGCGCGTCGAGCTCTACATTTCTGTCAGATCAATTTCACCGGTAAGCCCCATTTTTGTTTCAAAATCTCTACCCCCTTTCTTATGGTGAAATTGAACCCTTGTGATGAAATCTTGCCCAATTTGGTGTTTTAGGTTCGATTTAGCTTCCAGAGCTTATTGGGCTTGTTATTATGCGTATGGGTACGGTAAGAACAACCTAAACCCTAGTTAATTTTTATTTTATTATGAAGAAGCTGAATTTGGAATATATATGTGTATTAGGTGTGAATTAAGTTTATATATAAGCATTGGAATTGAAAAGTGAGCTTTTGGAAACTTGGTGGTGATTGAGGCTAAGCTTGTGGCTGGTTTCTCTAAGCTTGAGGGGCTGTGTTGTGACTTAGGGGGCCTTGGATTAAATAAAGTGATCGGCTAAGGTATGGTTTATGTTTTGTGTGTTTAACATATAAGGTTTTGTGAAAACTTACGCTAGAGAAATATAGGTTAAGTTGAAATGGATAAATGTATTAAATGATTAGCTTTGTGATGATATTGGATAAATTAATGACTGAGCTTATGTTGGAATTTATGAGCATGAGTTGTTGGTATTGTTGAATATGTGTTCTTAAAATTATTAATAAAGGGTTGATGATGATGTTGATATATGTTAATGGAATTTGGTCATTATGGCTTGTTGATTAAGTCAATGATGATTTATGAGTTGTCATTAATGAATTAAAGGAGTAAATTAAGAATGTTTAAAGATTTAAGCTTGTGGTTAAAGTGGTGAATATTGGGATTATTGTGTGGATTTTATGGTATGGCATGGGCATTGACATGCTAGTGGTTGGTGATAGTGGAATAAGGTTTGATATGTTGCAAATATGAAGGTTTTGTGAGGGATGATAAGTAAGTTTGGTAAAAATAGAGTTTGGCATGATTTTGGTAAACTTTGATTTTTGATGAACTTTGGTAGTCTATAATTCGCTCCTCAATTTTTGAATGCAAATGATGTTTGTTTTAAATTAAAGAAGGTTTTAAAAGCTTGATATTGATATAAGGTTTGCGGAAAATCGAATTTTGTAGAGGAAGTTATGGACGCCAAAAAATTGGTGCGGAAAACTAAAATTTTGGACATTATAGCAGAATCAGGTTTTTCTGATGTGTACCTACTGATGAGCGGATAATTTATACGCTTTTTGGCATTGTTTTTAGTATATTTTTAGGAGAATCTAGTTACTTTTAGGGATGTTTTTATTAGTTTTTATGTTAAATTCACATTTCTAGACTTTACTATGAGTTTGTGTGTTTTTCTGTGATTTCAGGTATTTTCTGGCTGAAATTGAGGGACTTGAGCAAAAATCAGATTCAGAGGTTGAAGAAGGACTGCTGATGCTGTTGGATTCTGACCTCCCTGCACTCAAAGTAGATTTTATGGAGCTACAGAACTCAAATTGGCGCGCTTCTATTTGCGTTGGAAAGTAGACATCCAGGGCTTTCCAGCAATATATAATAGTCTATACTTTGCCCAAGTTTAGACGACGCAAACTGGCGTTCAACGCCAGCTCTCTGCCTAATTCTGGCGTCCAGCGCCAGAAACAAGTTGCAAAGTGGAGTTCAACCCCCAAACTGGCACAAAAGCTGGCGTTCAACTCCAGAAAGAGCCTCTGCATGTGTAACATTCAAGCTTAGCCCAAGCACACACCAAGTGGTCCCCGAAAGTGGATTTATGCATCAATTACTTACTTCTGTAAACCCTAGTAGCTAGTTTATTATAAATAGGACTTTTTACTATTGTATTAGACATCCTGAGTTTTATCTTCGGATCATAGAAGTCTTGGTTACTCCGGTTCCCCCTCTGGGGCCGAGACCAATGAACTCCATTATCACTTATGTATTTTCAACGGTAGAGTTTCTACACTCCATAGATTAAGGTGTGGAGCTCTGCTGTTCCTCATGAATTAATGCAAAGTACTACTGTTTTTCTATTCAATTCAACTTATTCCGCTTTTAAGATATTCATTCGCACTTCAACCTGAATGTGATGAACGTGACAATCATCATCATTCCCTATGAACGCGTGCCTGACAACCACTTCCGTTCTACCTTCGATTGAATAATTATCTCTTGGATCTCCTAATCAGAATCTTCGTGGTGTAAGCTAGATTGATGACGGCATTCATGAGAGTCCGGAAGGTCTAAACCTTGTCCGTGGTATTCCGAGTAGGACTCTGGGATTGAATGACTGTGACGAACTTCAAACTCGCAAGTGCTGGGCGTAGTGACAGACGCAAAAGGATAGTAAATTCTATTCCAGTATGATCGAGAACCTCAAAGATGATTAGCCATGCAGTGACAGCGCATCGGACCATTTTCACAGAGAGGAATAGGATGCAACCATCGACAAGGGAGATGCCTCTAGACGATTAGCCGTGCTGTGACAGAGCATTTGGACCATTTTCCCGAGAGGATTGAAAGTAGCCATTGGCACCGGTGACATCCTTACAAAAAGCCAGCCATAGAAAGGAGTAAGACTGATTGGATGAAGACAGCAGGAAAGCAGAGGTTCAGAGGAACGAAAGCATCTCTATGCGCTTATCTAAAATTCTCACCAATGATTTACATAAGTATTTCTATCCTTGTTTTATTATATTATTTTCGAAAACTCCATAATTATTTTATATCCGCCTGACTGAGATTTACAAGGTGACCATAGCTTGCTTCATACCAACAATCTCCGTGGGATCGACCCTTACTCACGTAAGGTTTATTACTTGGACGACCTAGCGCACTTGCTGGTTAGTTATGCGAAGTTGTGAAGATATGTTTAGACCATGGTTCTGTGCATCCGTTTTTGGTGCCATCGCCAGGGAATCAATTTCGAACAATAATTCACAACCTGAGTAACAATTTCGCATACCAAGTTTTTGGCGCCGTTGCCGGGGATTGTTCGAGTTTGGACAACTGACGGTTCATCCTGTTGCTCAGATTAAGTAATTTTCTTTTCATTTTCTTTTCAAAAAGTTTTCAAAAATTTTTCAAAAAAATTCTTTCAAAAATTTCTCCTTTGTTTTCGAAAAAAATAAATAAAAATGTTTTCAAAAAAATATTTTTCTTCAAAATTTTTAAGAATGAATTCTAGTGTTTCATGAAGCATGTTGAAGCATGGCTGGCTGTAAAGCCATGTCTAATTCCTCTGTAGGGCATGTTAGGCTTGTCATGTCTGAGTTACATACTAAAGCTTGGCTGGCTATTAAACCATGCCTGACCCTTTGATTGGAGCTTTAGACTAAAGAGCATAAGATTCCTAGAATTCATATTAAAAATTTTGGAATCCTTATTTTTCTTTTTCAAAATGATTTTCGAAAAAAATTAAAAGAAAATACAAAAAAATCATAAAATCATAAAAATCAAAAATATTTTTGTGTTCTTGTTTGAGTCTTGAGTCATATTATAAGTTTGGTGTCAATTGCATATTCATCTTGCATTTTTCGAAAATTCATGCATTCATAGTGTTCTTCATGATCTTCAAGTTGTTCTTGGTAAGTCTTCTTGTTTGATCTTGATGTTTTCTTGTTTTGTGTTGTATGGTGTTTTTCATATGCATTCTTGCATCCATAGAGTCTAAGCATCAAAGATTTCTAAGTTTGGTGTCTTGCATGTTTTCTTTGCATTAAAAATTCTTCAAAAATATGTTCTTGATGTTCATCATGATCTTCATAGTGTTCTTGGTGTTCATCTTGACATTCATAGCATTCTTGCATGCATTCATTGTTTTGATCTAAAATTCTCATGCATTGCATCATTTTCATGTTTCTCTCTCTCATCATTAAAAATTAAAAAAAAATAAAAAATATATATCTTTCCCTTTTTCTCTCTTAAAATTTCGAAAATTAGATTTGACTTTTTCAAAAATTTTTAAAATCTAGTTGTTTTTATGAGTCAAATCAAATTTTCAATTTAAAAATCTTATCTTTTTCAAAATCTTTTTCAAAAATCAAATCTTTTCCATTTTTCTTAGTTATTTTCGAAAATTTTAAAAATATTTTTCAAAAATATTTTTCTTATCTTTATCACATAATTTTCGAAAATAACATCATCAATTAATGTTTGATTCAAAAATTTCAAGTTTGTTACTTGTTAAGAAAGATTCAAACTTTAAGTTCTAGAATCATATCTTGTGATTTCTTGTGAATCAAGTCATTAATTGAGATTTTAAAAATCAAATCTTTTTCAAAAACTAATTTCTATCATATCTTTTCAAAAATATCTTCTTATCTTACCTTTTTCAAAAAAGTGATCGCAAAATATCTTTTCTAACTTCCTAACTTCTTATCTTTTCAAAATTTGTTTCAACTAACTAACTAACTTTTTGTTTGTTTCTTACCTTTTTCAAAACTACCTAACTAACTATCTCTCTCTAATTTTCGAAAAAAATCTTCCCTCTTTTTCAAAATTTCTTTTTAATTAGACTAATTATTTTATTTTTTTATTTGAATTTTTGAAAAACTACTAACCTTTTTCAAAAACTATTTTCGAAAATCACTAACTCTTTTTCAAAAATTATTTTCGAAAATTCTCTCCTCCTCTCATCCCCTTCTATTTATTTATTCATCTACTAACACTTCTCTTCATCTCACATCTCTGCTCCTATCATCACCTTTGTGTTTGGATTCTTCATTCTTCTTCACCCCTATTCCTTTTCTTCTTCTACTAACAATAAGGAACCTCTTTACTGTGACATAGAGGATTCCTCTTCTTTTCTTTTTCTCTGCTCTTTCTTATGAGCAGGGACAAAGAAAAAGGCATTCTTGTTGAAGCTGATTCAGAACCTGAAAGGACTCTGAAAAGGAAACTAAGAGAAGCTAAATTACAACAATCCAGAGATACCCTTTCAGAAATTTTTGAACAAGAAGAGGAGATGGCAGCCAAAAATAATAATAATGCAAGGAGAATGCTTGGTGACTTTACTGCACCTAATTCCAATTTACATGGAAGAAGCATCTCCATTCCTACCATCGGAGCAAACAATTTTGAGCTGAAACCTCAGCTAGTTTTTTTGATGCAGCAGAACTGCAAGTTTCACGGACTTCCATCTGAAGATCCCTTTCAGTTCTTAACTGAATTCTTGCAGATCTGTGATACTGTTAAGACTAATGGAGTAGATCCTGAAGTCTACA
>NC_029789.2:124180983-124205670 GCF_000816755.2 Arachis ipaensis | reverse complement strand
CATCATGGAGAAATCATCCAAATTTCTCATGGAAGGAGCAAAAGCCTCAACAAGGCTTTAATAATGGTGGAAGAAACAGGTTTAATAATAATAAACCTTTTCCATCATCCACTCAGCAACAGACAGAGAACTCTGAACAAAATACCTCTAATTTAGCAAACTTAGTCTCTGATCTGTTCAAGGCCACTGTAAGTTTCATGAATGAAACAAGGTCTTCCATTAGAAATTTGGAAGCACAAGTGGGCCAGATGAGTAAAAGGATCACTGAAATCCCTCCTAGTACTCTCCCAAGCAATACAGAAGAGAATCCAAAAGGAGAATGCAAGGCCATTGAATTAATCACCATGGCCGAACCTGTAAAGGAAGGAGAGGACGTGAATCCCAAGGAGGAAGACCTCCTGGGACGTCCAATGATCAATAAGAAGCTTCCCTCTGAGGAACCAAAGGAATCAGAGACTCATCTAGAGACCATAGAGATTCCATTGAACCTCCTTATGCCATTCATGAGCTCAAATGAGTATTCCTCTTCTGAAGAGAATGAGGATGTTACTGAAGAGCAAGCTGCCAAGTTCCTTGGTGTAATCATGAAGCTAAATGCCAAATTATTTGGCATTGAAACTTGGGAAGATGAACCTCCCTTGTTCACCAATGAACTAAGTGATCTGGATCAACTGACATTGCCTTAGAAGAAACAGGATCCTGGAAAGTTCATAATACCTTGTACCATAGGCACCATGCTCTTTGAAAAGGCTCTGTGTGACCTTGGTTCAGGGATAAACCTCATGCCCCTCTTTGTAATAGAGAAACTGAGAATCTATGGGGTGCAAGCTGCTAAAATCTCATTAGAAATGGTAGACAATTCAAGAAAACAGGCTTATGGACAAGTAGAGGACGTGTTAGTAAAGGTTGAAGGCCTTTACATCCCTGCTGATTTCATAGTCCTAGATACTGGAAAGGAAGAGGATGAATCCATATCCCTTTCAAACTCAAGAGAAATGAGTATCCGGAGATCCGACATGAAATCCAAAGAAGAGGTTGGGAAGTTCTAACAAACCACATCCAATAAGTCAGCATCCTAATGGTTCAAGAGTTCTATGCCAATGCATGGATCACTAGGAACCATGATCAAAGTAAGAAACCGAATCCAAAGAATTATGTTACAATGGTTCGGGGGAAATACTTAGATTTTAGTCCGGAAAATGTGAGGTTGGCGTTTAACTTGCCCATGATGCAAGGAGATGAACGCCCCTACACTAGAAGGGTCAACTTTAATCAAAGGTTGGACCAAGTCCTTATGGACATATGTGTGGAAGGAGCTCAATGGAAGATTGACTCCAAAGGCAAGCCGGTTCAACTAAGAAGATTGGACCTCAAGCCTGTGGCTAGAGGATGGTTGGAGTTCATCCAACGCTCCATCATCCCCGCTAGCAACCAATCTGAAGTTACTGTGGACCGGGCCATCATGATCCATAGCATCATGATTGGAGAAGAAGTAGAAGTTCATGAAGTCATCTCCCTTGAACTCTACAAAATAGCCGAAAAGCCCTCTCCTGGGGCAAGGCTAGCTTTTCCTCATCTTATTTGCCATTTATGTTACTCAGCTGGAGCTTTCATAGAAGGAGACATTCACATTGAGGAAGAGAAGCCCATCACTAAGAAAAAGATGGAGCAAGCAAGAGAGCCCAATCATGGAGCTCAAGAGGCGCAAGAAGCTCATCACCATGAGATCCCGGAAATGCCTCAAATGCATGGTCTAAACCTTGTCCGTGGTATTCCTAGTAGGACTCTGGGATTGAATGACTGTGACGAACTTCAAACTCGCAAGTGCTGGGCGTAGTGACAGACGCAAAAAGATAGTAAATTCTATTCCAGTATGATCGAGAACCTCAAAGATGATTAGCCATGCAGTGACAGCGCATCGGACCATTTTCACAGAGAGGAATAGGATGCAACCATCGACAAGGGTGATGCCTCCAGACGATTAGCCGTGCTGTGACAGAGCATTTGGACCATTTTCCCGAGAGGATTGAAAGTAGCCATTGGCACCGGTGACATCCTTACAAAAAGCCATCCATAGAAAGGAGTAAGACTGATTGGATGAAGACAGCAGGAAAGCAGAGGTTCATAGGAACGAAAGCATCTCTATGCGCTTATCTGAAATTCTCACCAATGATTTACATAAGTATTTCTATCCTTGTTTTATTATATTATTTTCGAAAACTCCATAATTATTTTATATCCTCCTGACTGAGATTTACAAGGTGACCATAGCTTGCTTCATACCAACAATCTCCGTGGGATCGACCCTTACTCACGTAAGGTTTATTACTTGGACGACCTAGTGCACTTGCTGGTTAGTTATGCGAAGTTGTGAAGATATGTTTAGACCATGGTTCTGTGCATCCGTTTTTGGTGCCATCGCCAGGGAATCAATTTCGAACAATAATTCACAACCTGAGTAACAATATCGCATACCACCTACGCACACAGCTGTGCGCACGACACACCAAGATAGGCCTTTTGTTGCTGGCGCTAGCACAGGTGAGGCGCATGCACACCATGTGACGTGTGGGCACGCACACCAAGTGACGTGTGGGCACGCACACCAAGTGACGTGTGCACACACACACGTCCTGATATTCTGCTGAGCTATGCGCACGCACAGGTGTGTGCGTACGCACACGCCCTGTTTTCCAGCACCTGAGTTTTAAGATTTAAACTTGGTTTTGAATCCCTAAACCCCTATTTTTGCCCTGTTAACCTGAGAATTTACCATTGAGCTTAGTAATTAGTGGAAGGTAGGAATTTGGGGTAACTTGGGAGTGAAGTAAGAGGTAAATGATGAGTTATATGAAGGAGATGAGAATGTTAAGTGAATTATTATGCCATGGCTTTGCTAAATGACTATATAATGATTATGAAAATGTAATGGCTTATGAATGATGATATCTGAGATACGAATTTCCCTGTGTAAGAACCGTGGCTTGCCACCATGTGTTTCAGGTTGAATCTCGATACTCTGTTGACCCTACGTCGTAAGGGTGACCGGGCACGTATAAATTCCCAGGTATGAATAGCCCCCATTGAGTGATTTGAATGATGAATGAATGTAAAATCTATGCATAGACTCATGGGGATGCGCAACGGGGGACAGTCTAAGGTTTTCGGACTTGTCGGGTTGGCTGGATAACCGACAGATGAGCCTCATCAGCCATAGGATAGGCATGCATCATGTGCATTTGTTTGTTTTGGTTGTTATGCACTACCTGGGATTGCCTAACTGAACATATGTATCCTGCTACTTGTTTACTTGCTACTTGCACTATCTGCTTCTTACTTGTGTGTGAATCTATTTGGTTGGTTATCTCTACTGAATTATGGATGACAGAGGGACGGAGGAATGGTGAATTGGTTAAGTGTAAGGTGTTAGGTTTAAGGCGAGTGAGTATAGTATACTTAGATTACCTACCCCTATTTATGGCTTTTACCTAGAAATTAAGTTCTATAATTGTATGACGAAGTTCTAGGATTGCCTCTGGCATTCCCAAGACCTTATTTATTATACGCGTGGCACCTTTACCATGCTGAAAACCTCCGGTTCTCACCCAATACTGTGTTGTTATTTTCAGATGCAAGTCGAGAGGCTCCTCGCTAGGCGTCTGGATTCTAGAAGCGGAGTAGTCCTGGGTGTATTTTGGGGCTTTATGTTTGTATATACATGACTCATGTACTTAGCTTGCTCTCCAAGAGTCTTGTTTATTTTGTTCCTCATAGAGGCTACAGGAGAGTTAGGGACTTGATTTTGTATTTTTGGGTGTTATATATATATATATGTAAGTAAGTATTCTCCGGCCAGCCTTGGGTTCGCAGGCTGAGTCAGGAGCTAGTGCCTTTGTATTATTGGTACTCTTATGACTCTTTACTTATTCCTATCCTTAGCTTTTAGATTTCTTAACACGCAAGTAATCCTTTCTCTTGAGCGTTGCGCTTTTTATTTTGCGATTTTATTTTACCCATTTTTCAAGACTCCTAGTATATTATCTCTTTTCACTATTATATGTATATTTTAACTGATTAGAGATTCATAACACCACACTACCTCTGTTCTACGACTTAAGTGTAAAACTCTGTGTAGTAGGGTGTTACAGTGGTTTTTGCTCTTCTCCAAAGATATCTGGTTGTTCATACAAGAAAAATAATCACTTCACACAATAGCATCAAGTTATCAACTTGAGTTGAGTAATTAGTATAAATACTCTGAATAAATGAGAAAATTATGATGAAACAAGGTTATAAGAATAAAAATGGATTGATCATCAAAACTTCCACTATAGGTTCGAAATGAAGACGATAAAAACTTCCACTAGATCCAAAAATGAAGATGATAGTACTGGAAATGTTCTAATATCCCATTAACCATCATATATAGAGACAACTAACCAGCTAAAGAAGTTTGTTAAGCATTTAGCAGCACAAAAAAAAGCAGTTGATTTTGACAGTAACATCCACTCAAGAGTCACACAACTTATGTAGCAAAGTAAAGAGGAAAATCACAAAATTTATATAGAGTGAATGTTTATCAGCATCCATCAAATTCTAATAGAATTCTAAATCATCAGCAAATATTTTAAAATTACGGTGTGGGATTTTCTTCATGGCCGACAAACTTATATAGATCTAAATTAGAGCAAGATACAAATTATAAGTTCGTCGACCACAAAGAAAATGCCGCACTATAAATTTAACGAAAAGAAGTGATTGTTGTAGATTTATTGTTGGAGAAAAGAAGAGCCAAGGCACTCATATTTATAGACACATTGGAGAAGGTATCGTATGAATACTTTATTTCGCACGTCTTTTATGAATACTAAAGAGAAATGTTTTATGTTGCTTTCTATAATAAATGTGAAAGAGAAGTCACTACAATAGAGGCGGAGTCTAGCGGCGGCTAAACAGCAGCCATGGCCAAAAATGCCGCTAATTGAATAAATCCCGGCAGAGGCCAGTAGCGGTCTGGACAGAAGCCGCAAAACGACCATGGATAGCGGTCGTGCAGTCATAACTGCTGCGAATTTGGGCTCTATATATCTTCAACCCTCTTTATTTTACCTATCCTCTTGGCGCGAACACAAGCAATAGTAGAGGTGCGAAGAGCACCCAACCTCCCTGTGCCGCAACCTACCCGCGAGTACACCCAGAAACGTCGCTAGGTGAGTTTCAATTCATTAATTCAATTCCCCCTTTTAATTACCTTACCCCCATTAATTGATTCCCCCCTCCCCCCCAATTTTTCAAAACCCATCAGTTGATTTTGGTAGCGCGCCAAACACGAGCGGGAGCAGAGCCGCGTAATATCAGCAGAAGAACCTACCCAGGTGAGGATCCTATCATAAATGAATTTTTTGATTCCCCCTTTGTCATCCTACAACCATTAATCGACTCCTCCAATTTTGCAGAAACCCCTCAATTTTTCAGGCTTCTGCCTGCAATTTCGGAGAACCATACTCCCTCATCCACGGTGTGCCAAATCCCTGACCTCTGCTCCAACCGGCGCTTCTGTGTTGGCTGTCGAATCGCAGAGCTGCCAACCGTGGTTCTATAATTGGCGACGAAGTTGAGCATCTCATCGATCCTGCGTGAAACCGCTACACCGTCCTCCACCATGCGCCAATCTTAGCTATCGCGACCTTTCCCCTTTCATTGGTACGTTCTTCCACATTGATCCTTTCTTCTGGTTTTTCATTATTGGTTCAGAGATCTAAACAAGTATTTGTCTATATCTTCTATAAATTGGGGTTAATTGAAGCTGTTTAGAGTTAGGGATTTGATTCATGTTCCTTAATCCACTATGAGCAAGCTCAGCTGGCTAATATTTTTTCTCCTTTTGTCATAACTTTAACTTTTAGAACACGTGAGAGTTGACTAGCTAGATAGCTAATTGAGTACGATTAATTAGCAGATTGTAATTTTATCTTCTAAAAGATAACAAAAATTAGAGTATAATACATCTGTCTATGATTAGCAAGAATGAATTGATCTGTTAATTTTGATCTTAGGTATTGAGACTTGGTTGGTTCAGCTTAATATCGTCTATCTCTCACCCTTGAGTCACTCTCTTATTGTGTAGACAGCTAGAGTACTTTTTGCATTGTGTGATGAGTGTGGAGTTGAGAAACAAGGTTGAGTGGTTTGAGTGATCAAAAGAGCATGTTGATACCATTCGATTGATTTAATTTTACAGATTATGTGATTCTCAATTGATTGTTCATTGTTGCTTTTTTCCTTCCCTTTTTCTTACAATCGATCATCAATGGCAAAACTGAAGAAGTGGATGATTATGAGAAACCGTGTTGTTGTTTGATCATGTGTGTGTTTTTATTTTCATTTTGAAGAATCAAAAGTGGTAATAAAATAAGAAAAGTGAGAGATGTTTGATGCATGTATATGTACGAATTTGCAATAGAGATTTTTAGTTAATGTTTAATCTCCTGAAGAACCTCTGCATAAACAGAAGAACATAGCTAATAACAAAGTCATTAAAGAAAAATTGAAATAAATAGTATAAATATAGATTCATGATGTTAAAGTAAAAAAATTGGAGACACTTCAATGAATTGCAGCAAAAAGTATATGTGTAATGTGTAATGAGTAATCCATATTAATTATGAGAAGTGTGAAGTGGGAGAGATAGAGAGAGAAATTTATTACAGGACAAACACTTTTTTCGTTCTAAAGTTTGATTTGAAGTGATCTTTCAATCAAGTAACTGGAAATTTATTTTAAGATTTAATTAAGTTATAGGTTCTTACAGTTTTATCAAATTTTTAATAAATAATCTCTGTAGTTTAAAATTTTATAATTATATTCTCATGTTATATAAATTTTCTATTAGATTCCTAACAAGTAACAATAGGTGCTATTAAAGAGAAAAAGAAACATTCGTAGAAAATGTAAGATAAATCATGGAAGGAATATTCCCATCCATGTTATTTCAAAACAGGTTAAATTTCAGTGCAATGGCAAGGCATGGTAGTTAAACTCTGCCAAGTGGCCAATACCTTTATATAGTAGTAGAGAAGTTGAGTTAAATAGTTAATAGCTCCTTTTCTGCAATTCACCTCTTTTGATGAACCATTTTCTTAAACTCCTGTTGATTCATTTGCTCTGAGCAATAGTCATAACACAATTCTTATGTAACTCTACATATCTAATTCAATATACTTGCTGGTTACAGAGGGCAGAGACTATTGATGTCAACTTTGTTAGCATTCATTCTATAACAAGTAAATGGTCATGGTTGGATTGAGTATTTAGTATTTACTCTTGTTTTTATTGTATTATTAATTAGATAATCTTATATGGAATCCTAAACTAATCTAGTTTTAATTAGGATGCAAGTTCTTGGACATTGACGATAATAATTTCTGGACTAATCTAGTTTTAATTATTAGGATGCAAGTTCTTGGACCTTGACGATAACAATTTCCTGATTGCATTGACTATGGCTATCAAGAAGGAATGCTACTTTCAATTTGATCTTTTCAAACGGTCACTGAAAGAACTGAAGATTGATGGTTTAGAAGTTATAGTAAACTCTCGTTGCAAGTATAGTTACTAAACCAAGCAATCAACCTTTCTTATAAACGTTTTGGTTGTCACAAGTAACAAACCCTTAAATAAATTGATAACCGAAGTATTTAAACCTCGGGTCGTCTTCTCAAGAAACTGCAGGGAAGTATGTTCTTATTATTGGTTATGGAGATTGTAAATCGGGGTTGTGAAGATGAGGAACAAGTAATTTAAATTGTAATTAAAATAGGTAAAAGACTGTAAAATAAATAAATAACTGTAAAAATATACTTTTGGCAAGGTGTGAGAAATTAGAAGTTCTATCCTAGTTATCCTTATCAATGATGATGAAAATTGAACCTTAATTCCACTTAGTTAACCTTTGCTAGAGCAAGGGAAAGTCAAGTGACTAATTAGTTAGATCCTCAAATCCTAGTTAATCCCTAAGGAAAGATTGGGATTATTGAAGTTCAATTCAATTAGCAAAGATAACAATTATCAATCATGTTGAGTTTGATAACTCTTGAGTTACTGATTTCTTAACCAAGACCAAAAGCGAAAAGTAAATCTATCGGAATAAAAATGTCTTCAGATTAGAAGCAACAGTAATATAAATAAAAGAAACAATTGTAAACTGAAATACCTCAAATAACATTAATTCAAAAGAGTAATCTGTAATATAGAAGAATTCATAAATAAAATTGAGAAAATAATAAAAGAAATATTGAACCTGATAGAAAGAGATAATCCTGAAAGCGAATAAAATCCTAAATCTAAATCATAATCCTCAAGAGAGGGGAGAGAATCTCCTTCTCAAAACTAAATCTAAATCATGAAAAGTAACTAATTGGAGACTCTCTTCTGAATGGATGCATTTCCACACTTCATAACCTCTGATCTGTGCCTTCTGGACTTGGATTTGGGCCGAAAAGGGCTTCAAAAATTGCTGGGGGCGTTTTCTGTAATTTCTGGTGCGTGGCCTCTGTCACGCGTCCGCGTGGGTCACGCGGTCGCGTCATTTGGAGTTTTTCTTGCCACGCGGTCGCTTCAATCATGCGCCCGCGTCATATGCGTTTCGCTTAAGGCGCGCGATCGCGTCAAGCACATGGTCGCGTCGCTGCCATTTCGCGCTGGCATGCGATCGCGTCGTCCATGCGATCGCGTCGCTGCAAGTTTCTTCAAAAACTCCGTTTTATGCTTTCCTTCCAATTTTGTATGTTTCCTTTCCATCCTTTAAGTCATTCCTGCCTTAGAAGATCTGAAACTACTCAACACATGAATCACGGCATCGAATGGAAATAAAGGGCAATTAAATTAATTACTTTTTAAGCATAGGAAACATGTTTTTCACATGCATCACATAATAAGGAAAGGAAAGTAAAACCATGCAATTAACATGAATAAGTGAGTGAAGGATTGAATAAATCACTCAATTAGGCACAAAATATATCATAAAATATGGGTTTATCAACCTCCCCACACTTAAACAATAGCATGTCCTCATACTAAATCCAAGATAAAGAGTAAGGTAAGGTTGAAGTGGTGGAATCTCATGCAATGCAATGTATTCTAAATGCAACTACCTAAATGAATCATGCAATTCTAATTATTTTTATTCACTTGTATATAAAGCTTACATGTAGTTGAATTAATTCACATTTCTCAAGGAATCATATATATATAGCCAGACCTTAGATAATGATAAAGCACTTTTACAATTGAGATGGGAAAGAAAAATATTTTATAAACTTGCAAGACAATTAATAATTCAAGCACAGATATATGTTAATGAGCTATTGAACCCTCACTGGATTTTGTGTTTACTCTCTAGTCACTCAGTGTTTATTGGGTCAATCACTCTATTTTTCTTTTTATCCTTACTTTCTATAACTTTGTTCTTCATCTAACCAATCAATAATTATAGAATATAGGCATACAAAAGTCATGAGGTCTTTAATTAAGGTTGTAATGGGGTCAAGGTAAAGGTAAGGGTATATGTATAAGGCTAAGTGAGCTAATTAAGCGAATCCTTGATTAGTCTAAGATCTCACCTAACATACATATTTTATAAAGCAAAGCTTCTTTACCTATTTTCCCAAATTTTTCCCACTCTTTATGTTACATGCTCATATTTCAAATTTTTTTTTTTATTTTTATCCCATGTGCATTGCTTTATTTTGCATTTGGGTAATTCTTTTGTATTCTCCTTTATTCAAAAAAAAATAAATATTATATATTTTTTTAATGCACATGGTAATTCAATTATTTTGATTTCACATGAGCATGCTTCCCAAAAATTTTTTATTTTGAATTATTTTATTCTTTTCAACTTTCTACCCTTTGTTTTTATCTTCCATGTTCCCAATAGGTTTCCCACACTTAAACAATTACATAATTTCTATCTTAAGCTAATCAAGGATTCAACTTGGGATTTTCATTTTGTTTTTCTGCTTAAGGCTAGTAATGTGGTTTGTAGAATAAGAGGGGATTTAAAGGCTCAAGGGGGCTAACAAGGGTTATGTAAAAGGTAGGCTAATTTAGGATAAGTGAGCTAAAATCAAACAATGGCCTCAATCACTCTCTTGGTATGTATTTCTATTCTATAATCGGATATATAGATTAAAACAAAATAAAGAACACCAGAATAAATAAGAAGGGCGGAACACACAGGAATAAAAATTATGGT
Organism: Arachis ipaensis; assembly: GCF_000816755.2. Lineage (NCBI taxonomy): Eukaryota > Viridiplantae > Streptophyta > Magnoliopsida > Fabales > Fabaceae > Arachis > Arachis ipaensis. The sequence continues at coordinate 124,195,415 of NC_029789.2, read as the reverse complement.
TTGAATGTAACCATACAATTAAGCTTAAAACTCACAGGCTGTGTATTCTCTAACTCAAAAATCATATATCAGTTATATATGTCATGCAAGTAAAAATTAAGAGTTCCCATTATTCTCAATGTAATTCTTAAGGTGGCTCTAAAGTTTTAGTGTTTCTCCTTGATGAAATGTTGTTAACTAACTAACATGTAATGCCATATATACAAGGTGTGTGGATTGTTTATATTAAAGTCTCTAGTTTACTTCCTTTTTCTTTTCAATCTAAGCCAAACTATCATATGCTAAAAAAAGGGTAAACTATACTAATTAATCCACAATTTCTATAACTAATAAGTTAGAATTGCAACTAAACTAACTAGCTAAAATATGAACTAAAAGTGCAACATGCAGAAATAGAGTAAAAATACATGAAAATAGTAATGTATAAGTAGTGAGAAAATAAAAATAAAAATAAAAGAGAAAAATACAGAAAAAGTAGCAAAATAAAGTAAAAGAGTCTGTAGTGGTTCACCAAAAAAAAATATACGCCAGAGATGGCGACCTCCCCACACTTAAAATGAAGCATCGTCCTTGATGCTCACTCAAGCAGGGTGTGAAGGGGTGTCATCACTGGAAGGGTGGGTAGCTGGAGTCTCTGTGGTGGTGGTCTGAGGATCTGCCTGCTGCAGAGGGGGTGCTGACTGAATAGGGACCTCTGGGTCTGCAGCCTGAATCTGAGGCGGGGTCTCTCTCTGTGATGCAGCCTGCTCCGTGCCTGCCTGCGCAGCCTCTCTCTGGGGGTGGGTCTCTGCCTCGTGATCATCCGCCTCCTCCTCAGATAGCTCTGATGGTGTGTCAGGCTCGGAGGGGATATCGCCAGATCGTATCATCAACTTCAGGTGCTCATAGCGTCGCTTGCTGCGACGCTCAGCTCTCTCATATCGGCGCCGGTTGCGGCGCTCCATCTGGTCTAGCTGTCGAAACAGGCAGTGCACTAGGTGATAAACTGGCTCTGAGGCAGGTGGAGGTGCAGTGGTGGTAGCAGGGGTAGCTGTAGAAGAAGAGGGGCCGGCAGATGGTGTGGCTGTCTCATCAGTAGGAGTGAGGAATGGAGGTCTGTAGCCCAAATCCAGAAAGTTCCTGCTGTGAGGGATAATCTTGCATTCTGCAGCAGGTGGCCTCTCATCAGCATCCTCCCAAGGCACGTCAGCTCGACGGCCTAGCTGTGTAATCAGATATGGAAAGGGGAGAGTGCCTCGGACGTGGACCCTGGCCATGTAGTACCAAATGAAGTGTGGCAGGTACAGGTCCTTACCCTCCATCACACACCATAGGAGGGTGATCATAGCGGCAGGTAGCTCCGTCTCGTGAGTACTCGGCATAATAAAGTTGCTTAGGATCTGATGCCATAGCCGAGCCTCATCGTTCAAGTATGCCCGCTTGATTCCCTTAGGTATGGTGGTGTTCTGACCCATGACCCATGGAACAGTCGGGTCAAGGGCTATCCTTGCCTTGACGGCATCCCAATCAAACTTCATGAAGCGCATATCCTCCTTAGCTTTTTGATAACCATCCAGCTGATCGGATTTAGGCAGAAGCTTCAGAACATTCTCTATGGCCTCTTCAGTTACCAGTATCTGCTTCCCTCTTAAGTTCATTGCATCTAGGGAAGTTTTGAAGTAATTGTAGTAGAATTCTCTTACCCAAGATGCATTAATCTCAATCAGGTTTCTCTCCAGGAAAAACCAGCCTCTTTGTTTGATCTGATCAGAGGTGTATTGCTGGAGTTCTTCTGGGATCTTCAGAGTCTGCTCCAGGTACAGGTTCCTGGAGTTTGCAAACACCGGATACTTCAGTTCGCAGTATCGGTTTGCAAACTTAATGGGATCAGTAGCAGGGAGTAGCTGGTCAGCCTTCTCCTGCGGGGTAAAGTGTTTCTCCCGCCAGGAGTCATCATGCATGAGGTCCAGGATGGACATGGAGGCTTCTCCGCGTTTACGTTTGCCAGTTGTTGCCTTTTCTTTTCCTTTTCTTTGGGTGTCAGACATCCTGAAAAATAGAAAACCAGGATATAATAAAAACAGGAAAACAAATAGGCAAATCACAAAATAAGCATATAGTGGCAAAGGAGCAGTGGAGTAATGAAAATAAGTTAAGTAAATGTGCATTTAGGATCGTATAGGAGTTAAAAGTCCGAGAATAAAAATTCACAATCCAAAATGTAAAAGGATTCATGTTAAGTAGGAAAAATTATCATCATGCCTTGGTTAGAAGGTTAAGGAGAATAGTGAAAAATCAAGAAGATATGTTTTGAAAGGTAAGTGGGTTAGGAATGAAAAAGAGGTTTGGAAGTTAAAATTAGTGAATTAGTAAAAAGTGGGTTAGAGTAAGTGGCATGATGAGCATTTCCTAAATAACAAGAATTCACAAATTAAAGCAACAGATAACTCAAATTCAAACAAGGAAGTTAAGGATGAATCAAATGAAAATAGGAAAAAGTGGAATTGAATCATCCAAGATATAATTTATAAACCAGGAAATTAAAAAGAATAAGGAAGCTTGCCCTGTCATTCATGAATTGGTTTGGTAAAAGCTGAGTAAAGCAGAGTGCAAGTTTGCCGAAACCAAAACAGGAATGAAAATCAAATCAATTTACAGAAATTTGGGCAGCATCCCGGCTAAAATTGGATATTTCCGGAAAATAAATAGCAATCAGAATAGCTCATATGAATTAAAATATAGCTGCAATTACATAAAGGGAATATGAACATGGAAAAGTAGTGTAAAAAGCAGCATGAAATAAGAAAGTAAAGCATATGAACAAAACTAATATCACAGCAACAGCAGAATTGCGAAAATTAGAAAACAAAAAACATGAACAGCGCAATTAAACAGGCCTAAATCCACTAACCACATCCTAGGCTACCTAACAACCTAGAATCCACTACAACATGCATATCTAACTAGCCTAATTATGAAGATAAAGGTTAGTAAATTTGAATCCACGTGATCGCGTGGGGCACACGGTCGCGTGGCGGGGGTGAAATGGGGGTTGACGCGATCGCGTGAGTGATGCGATCGCATGGAATGAGTAAATTATGAATGACGCGGTCGCGTGAGGCATGTGACCGCATCGCTGAAAATTGTGCTAAACGCACAATTCCAGCGTCGTTTCAGCGCAACTCTCTGTCTCCTCTGGGGTGGTGGTGCAATCCATGCGATGCGATCGCGTCGCTCACGCTGTCGCGTGGGATTGGTGTTGTGCAAGTGACATGATCGCGTCAGTGACGCGACCGCGTGGGTTGTTTTGTGCGAAACGCACAATGACCGCACGATTCCAGCCTAACTCTCTGGACGTTGGGAATTTACGCCGATTTCCAGGTCACGCGGCCACATGAATGACGCGGTCTCGTGGGAAGTGTTTTTTGCAACTAACGCGATCGCATGAATGATGCGGTCACGTCGCGCACCCTTTTTTTTATGCAGGTATGCAATTATGCAGTATGCGATATGAGTGAATAATATTCAGGTTCAATTGAAAAGGAAATAAAAATAAATAACACGAAATAAAAAAACTGAAAAAGAAATGACCATACCATGGTGGGTTGTCTCTCACCTAGCACTTTTAGTTAAAGTCCTTAATTTGGACATTGGATGAGCTTCCTGTTATGGCGGCTTGCACTTAAATTCGTCCAGAAATCTCCACCAATGTTTGGAATGCTAACAGCCTTCAGGGTCCCAAACTAGGTATGTAAAGCTTCTGAGCAGCTTCAAACATATTCTCAGGCTCTCGGGGTGACGAATGTCAAAATAGATTCCAGGATCCCAAACTTTGCTTTTAGATCCGCTTTTGTCTTGATCTATATATTTCCATCTGGGCGGTTTAGAAAGTAGATTCTCGCAAAGGTGACCAAACATTTTCCTAGATCCATTCGATTGATTATGATGCCAATCCGTGCACTTCGAGTTGAAGCGTGGAACCTTATTGAACCTTGTGCACCAGCTCTGAGTACGAGCCATTTCCCTCTTACTCTTAAAGCCGCAGAGAGCTCTAAGATGGCCATCTGTTTCAAGTAAACCATATTCAAGTGGAAAAGTAAAGATAAAGGTTAAGGATTGTACCCACTTTGAAGCTTGTATTGGGTGGTAGTGGCCTTGGGATAGGTGTTTCCAGTGGTTCTGTGAGTTCTACTCCCTTGTGCTCTTCGGTGAATTTCTTCACTGTCTTACAGACTTCTTCAATTGCATCCATGTCTTGATCAAAGCCTTCTATGTCTTCCTCGTCACTTAAGTCATAAACGGGAGGTTGAGAAAAATCTACCTCCGCATCGTCTTTGTATTCACTTGGGGAAGACTCTTCGATCTCAGAGAATTCACTTGCAGATGTAAGTTCATTACTAGGAGAACTTGACTTGTGACTATCATCATCAAGGAAACATGTTTCTTGGAGTATTCCATCTAGTTCCTCATAAAAGACTTGCCTTGGGGGTTGTGTACTATCCTCCTTAGCATCAATTGTAACGTCCTTGACAGAATTCTCCACAACTCTGGATTCCCATGGAGGCTCAGCATCTCCTAGGTCTTCAACCAACTCTTCTTCTTGTATAATGACAGCTTCCTCTACTTGTTTCAGTACGAAGTCATGCCCTGTTCTGTCCACTGGAGTTTCTAGTATCTCCTTCATGCTACGCTCATCATTAGATTGTCCACACGAAATTGTGGGAGGTCCTTGAATGTTCGAACGTCTAGAAGATAATTGACTTATTGCTTGCTCCAGTTGATAAAGGGTTGTTTGAAGTTGATCTACTGTTTCCTTGAGGCGGACCTCTGATTCTCGGGGTGATGGATTTGGACGTGGTACATTGGGAAGTGGTGGTGTTTGGGAGTAATTGGATTGGAATTTGGGTAGATGAGGATCATATGGTGGCGAATGGTGAAAAGGAGCTTGTGAGTGTGGTGGTGCGAAGTTATGTTGAGAGGATGGCCTATAAGCACAGGGTGGGGCTTGTTGGTAACCACAAGGTTGTCCACCATGTCTATTTGCTTGGTATGCATTGTAGAATGGTCTTTGTCCATGATATCTTGGAGGGTGTTGTTGCCTAAAGGGTTGATCAGATCCTCTTGGCTCCATCCATCTTTGATTGCTCTGACTTTGATGCATGTTCCTGTTATAACTTTCACTCCTTTCAACAATATTAGAACCAAACTCAAAGCGAGAGGGGTGAGAATTCATAGTAGCTAATGGAAATAAAAAGAGAAAAATAAAGATAAATAAACAAGTAAAAGAAAAATATTTACAATAACCAATAATAACGCACACGATTGCAGTTCCCCGGCAACGGCGCCATTTTGAAAGAACTGAAGATTGATGGTTTAGAAGTTATAGTAAACTCTCTTTGCAAGTATAGTTACTAAACCAAGCAATCAACCTTTCTTACAAATGTTTTGGTTGTCACAAGTAACAAACCCCTAAATAAATTGATAACCAAAGTATTTAAACCTCGGGTGGTCTTCTCAAGGAACTGCAGGGAAGTATGTTCTTATTATTGGTTATGGAGATTGTAAATCGGGGTTGTGAAGATAAGGAACAAGTAATTTAAATTGCAATTAAAATAGGTAAAAGACTGTAAAATAAATAAATAACTGTAAAAACATACTTTTGGCAAGGTGTGAGAAATTAGAAGTTCTATCCTAGTTATCCTTATCAATGATGATGAAAATTGAACCTTAATTCCACTTAGTTAACCTTTGCTAGAGCAAGGGAAAGTCAAGTGACTAATTAGTTAGATCCTCAAATCCTAGTTAATCCCTAAGGAAAGATTGGGATTATTGAAGTTCAATTCAATTAGCAAAGATAACAATTATCATTCATGTTGAGTTTGATAACTCCTGAGTTACTGATTTCTTAACCAAGACCAAAAGCGAAAAGTAAATCTACCGGAATAAAAATGTCTTTAGATTGGAAGCAACAGTAATATAAATAAAAGAAACAATTGTAAACTGAAATACGTCAAATAACATTAATTCAAAAGAGTAATCTATAACATAGAAGAATTCATAAATAAAATTGAGAAAATAATAAAAGGAATATTGAACCTGATAGAAAGAGATAATCCTGAAAGCGAATAAAATCCTAAATCTAAATCCTAATCCTAAAGAGAGGGGAGAGAATCTCCCTCTCAAAACTAAATCTAAATCATGAAAAGTAACTAATTGGAGACTCTCTTCTGAATGGATGCATTCCCACACTTCATAACCTCTGATCTGTGCCTTCTGGACTTGGATTTGGGCCGAAAAGGGCTTCAAAAATCGCTGGCATTTTCTGTAATTTCTGGTGCGTAGCCTCTGTCACGCGTCCGCGTGGGTCACGCGGTCACGTCATTTGGAGTTTTCCTTGCCACGCGGTCGCTTCAATCATGCGTCCGCGTCAAGCACGCGGTCGCGTCGCTGCCATTTCGTGCTGGCATGCGATCGCGTCGTCCATGCGATCGCGTCGCTGCCAGTTTCTTCAAAAACTCTGTTTTATGCTTTCCTTCCAATTTTGTATGTTTCCATCCTTTAAGTCATTCCTGCCTTAGAAGATCTGAAACTACTCAACACACGAATCACGGCATCGAATGGAAATAAAGGGCAATTAAATTAATTACTTTTTAAGCATAGGAAACATATTTTTCACATACATCACATAATAAGGAAGGAAAAGTAAAACCATGTATTTAACATGAATAAGTGAGTGAAAGATTGAATAAATCACTCAATTAGGCACAAAATATATCATAAAATATGGGTTTATCAGTCACATCTCATGTTGATAAGATCTAGTCATAAATGCATTTTATATTGAGAATAATATCTCCTAAATAAAGTGACATTATCAATTTGAAAGTAACACAAAGATCAAATTAAAAGGAAATTAGGCATTGAATCTTGCTGGCGTAACAAAAGGCAATAGAGTCATTGAATAAAGTGGCTTTATTTGATGTACATAATACTTTCATGCTGATCTATCACAAATTTGTTTGGATAATTGGATTTGGTCATGCTCTTATATTGTAAGATCAATAATTGCAAATGGATTCGAAGCAAATTCATAGACAAACTTTTTGTGTTTGAACTCTCCATTAATTGATTCTTGAATGATGGATCATAGGCATGGTTCTAAACAAAGCATCTTGATGAGAAGCTTGTGTTTAACCCTTTTCAGAAAATATTATCCATATCACTTGAGGTAGAAAGAACATCACCATCTTTAGAACTTTATATCCCTGGCCACTAGAACTTTTTCTATCAATTTTAGAGGAGCCTCTAATGGAGGTGTATTCTGCATGAAAATAAAGAACTCAAAGGTTGTTAATATAATAAACCTGTTACAAGCGTTTTTTTTATATATTGAAATTGAGTTGAGGGGTTAATCATTTATTTTTTTCACTGAACTACTTTATTCTATTTACACGGTCAAAGATAGGACAGGGAAACTATAATATGACTTTCTTATAAGCATACAAGGCATAATATATCTACAATTTTAAGATCCTATCCTCTATCTGTTATAATTGTTAATTTAGCTTTTTTTTAATTGTCTTGTAATTCTAACTTTCAATCCTGTTATGTCTTCCATTTTTAAGATATTTTGAAGATTCTATTCACTGTACATTATGATTTTTTAGTTATATTTATTGACTTATTTATTTTTTAAAATTAACAGTTAATCTTGTTTTCTTTTTCAATTTTTAAGGAAGCTTTTCTTTGTCTTTTTATTTTTTGGACTTGGAACCAACAATTCTTTCTACTAGTATTCCTTTAAGAAAGCACAAAATTTTTCAATGAGTAAGCCTCCTTTCCAATACCTTTCATGTGCTTCATGTTATTCGGGATGCAAGTAACTTTGTTTCTGTTTCCCTTTTAAGTTATTCCGGCGCTCCCTACATGGTTTTGCTTATAATATATTGTCGAGTTTATTACATATGGTACTCTCCCATATTATAATTGTGATGGAATGTTATTGGTTCTCCTAACACACACCCCATTTTTTTTATTTGTTTTAGTTCCATGTCTTTTTTTTACTAATTATCTATTTGTATGTGCTATTTTATTTACTTAGACATTGATAAGAGCTGGATTACAAAGCCACGAGGTAGTGTAGAATATAGGGATGGACTGAATAGATTCCTTGACTTCACATTTACCAATGCATCATCCGATGGGATGATACATTGTCCATGCCCTTTGTGTGGGTTTCGATTTTTTCAAACTAGAGAAGCTGCATACGATCATCTTCTGATGAAAACATTTCCCCCTAACTATACCTTTTGGTTACATCACGGTGAGAGGATCGTAGACGAGAGACCCAGCGGTAGGGAAGAACTAGACCCCACTATAAATTCAGGAGATCAAATGCGTGACATGATCCACGACGCATTCAATTTGCCGGGACTGCAGAGTGAGGATGAAGAATCCACGAATGGGCATGCTGGAGACGTTGCGGATGGGCCGTACTTATCTGATGAATCTAGTCACGAGGCTCGTGCCTTTCAAGACTTGCTTAAGGACGGCGAGCAGGAATTATATCCGGGATGTTCAATATTCTCGAAGCTGTCTTTCCTGGTGAGGCTGTACCATATAAAGTGCATGTGCGGAGTGAGCAACAAGGCTTTCAGACTGATTCTAGAGCTTTTGGGGATGCCTTTGAGTATGCACAGATTTCGAAGACCTTGCACGATGCCAAGAGGATCATAAGGAAGCTGGGTATTGAGTACAAGAAGATAGATGCATGTCCGAATGACTGCATGCTATACCAAGGTTCCGACCACGACTTGTCTAGATGCAAATGGTATGGAGCATCTAGGTGGAAGCAAAAGACAAGGAAGAATTCTTTAGTAAGGATCAACGCCGTTGTCAAGAAGAATGGTAAACCTCAGGCGGCGAAAGTTCTTCGTTATTTTCCTCTGATTCCACGGTTGCAGCAATTATTCATGTCCAGCAAGACAGTTGTGGACATGTTGTGGCACAAGAGAGGCACCAACTCTGACGGTTTCTTGAGGCATCCCAGAGACGGCGAGGGTTGAAAAGCATTTGACATGAGATATACTGACTTTTCTGGCGATCCGCGCAGTGTTCGCTTAGCCTTGGCCAGTGATGGCTTCAATCCTTATGGAAACCTCAGTTCAAAGTACTCAATATGGCCAGTGATTCTTATTCCATACAATTTACTCCCATGAATTTGCATGAAACAAACCAACTTTATACTCTCTATGATTATTCCCGGTCCTAAAATACCTGGAAATGACATAGATGTATACCTACAGCCCCTAATCGATGAGTTGAAGCAGTTGTGGGCCAGTGTTGATACCTACGACGCCAGTGAGAAAAAAACATTCAAGATGCGTGCTGTGTTGATATGGACTATCAGTGATTTTCTTGGCTTAGGCAATTTATTTGGTTGGAATACGTATGGCGGGAGAGCTTGCCCCACGTGCAATTTGGACGCCGAGGCTAGGCGACTCACCTTCAGTCAGAAATGGTGTTATATGGGTCATCGTCACTTCTTGAATCGCGATCACAGATATAGACAAGACCAGATTAGATTTGATGGTAAAGTAGAGGATAGATCCCCACCTACCAAATTGACTGGCAGGGATGTCCTGAGACAATTGGAGGGTGTTCCCGTCTCACAAGGCAAGGTGCAAGCGGTGGGCGGTAAAAGAAGACGTGGACAGCAGATCGTGGTGCAAGACGAGTCACCCTGGAAGAAGATGAGTGTATTCTTTGATCTGCCATACTGGGAGAACAACGAATTACGTCACAACCTTGACGTCATGCACATAGAGAAGAATGTGTGCGACAACATTGTATTCACCATGTTGAACGAGAGCGGTAAATCCAAAGAGCACTTAAAAGCTCGTAAAGATCTCCAGTTGATGGGAATCAGGCATGATATGTGGCAACTTGAAGGTGGAAAGTATCTCGCTGCAGTCTTTACCATGTCGAACCCACAGAAGGATGTATTTCTTAGGACCATCAAGAATGTGGTCTTTCCAGACGGGTACTCTAGCAACATCTCTCGCTGTGTTGACTTAAAACAGTGCAAGTTATTTGGTTTGAAGAGTCATAACTGCCATGTTCTAATGGAACATCTATTGCTAATTGCGTCAAAACACATATTGCCCACCTCAGTGTCCGCCGTCTTGGCTGATTTATCAGCCTTTTTCGACTAATATGCAGTAAATCCATAGATCCTCAACAACTTCCTCTCCTTCAGGATCGTGTGGTCCATACTCTGTGCCACATGGAGATGATATTTTCACCTTCCTTCTTCACAGTTATGGTTCATCTAATGGTGCATTTGGTCGAGGAGGTACATCTCGGTGGCCCAGTGCACTACCGGTGGATGTACCCAATCGAGAGGTAAAGATCTACTTAAGCTTTTTTGGCCTGTTTTATTAAGATAGTTGTCATCTAGTAATTTATATGTTATGTTCTCTAAGGTACCTATGTCATCTCAAGCAGTACATGCGTAACAGGGCACAACCAGAAGGATTGATAGTAGAGGGCTACCTATCCGAGGAAATTCTCACATTCTATTCAAGATACCTAGATAACGTCGAGACTAGGATCAACCGACCGACGCCCATTGATGACCGGCCGAGCGATGCTCCACCGAGCAAGATTGGCAACATGTTCCCAGAGGTTGGAAAGGCGGTCGGGGCAGCTTCATTTTTCACACTAACACCAACCGAAAAGCTTCAAGCACATCGTCATGTACTGGTCAATTGCGTTGCTGTAGAGAAATTCTTGGAGTACGTATAGAGCCTGAGTTCTTAAATTATACAGTGAGCCAATTTGGTATTGATAGTACTGAACTTGAAGTATCTTTTTGTGTGCACAGTGAGTACAGAGCCATCACAAAGAGAAAATTGCGAAGTAAAACAAGGTCCCAGTCTCACAAAGATAGTGTTGTGCACAGAGAATTTTCAAACTGCCTCAGGCATGAGGTAATCTTTAATATTCCAGGATCCTACTACCCTTTGATGCTTTCTTGCCTCTAATGGTTCAATGCCAGGTCCCATTTGGAAGCACCAATCATTTGAACGAGTTGCAATGGCTCGCCTGCGGTCCGATTGCTCAAGCCAAACACTATCAAGCGTACAATATCAATGGATTTAAATTTAGGACCATGTCGAGGGAGGAAGGGATGAAAACACAGAATAGCGGGATTTATGTCACTTCGGATACTAGAAGTTATGCAAGTAAACGGGATGCCAATGTTGCTGTTAGCGGTGTCTCGTATTACGGGAGATTAGTAGACATCATCGAGTTAAATTACAGTGGTCAATTCAATGTAGTCTTGTTCAAGTGTCTTTGGACAGATACCACGTCGGGGAAAGGCATCCGATAAGATATTTTGGGTCACACCTGTGTCAATTTTGCCACACCGATTCACACCGGTGATCGAGAAAACGATGAGCCGTACATCTTGGCATCTAAGGCGCGTCTTGTGTTCTATGTGGAGGATGAGGTGGAAAGCGGATGGAGTGTAGTAGTCCATGTGAAGCCAAGAGATTTGTTTGATATGGGCGAAGATTATGAACAGTGTGAGGTCGACCTTCATCCACAGTCCTGTATGACTAGCTTGCCTAAATTTGATGTCGAAGACTTGCGGTTGACAAGAGACGGCGATTTAGAGGAGTCCATTACCGACGGGGTTGAAGATTGTGATGAAGCAGCCGATTCCTAAAATACTGGGTTATATTTAGTGGATTGTATTTTAGTCATATCATTAGACAATAGGTTGAATTGATTGAGTTATCTTAGATTTTTTAAAACTTATCCTCTCGTATAAAGCTCTTTTATTTAACTGGGTCTTCACAATGCTGTAACCTCTCCTTCAAGTCTTCCTACAATCACATTTTTATACTGTCCTTGGACATTCTTTCTATCTCTGTTGACTTTTAGAAAAATTGGAGAGCAGAGACTTCTTTCTCATTTTCTGAAGCCGTTGGTTCGCAGAGAAGATGATAGATGCGTCTCCTTTCTCTTCGTTGGATGACGCAACCTCATTTGCAAGGCAGTTATGGTTCAAAGAGTCCCGTATACAATCATGGTTGGATGCCTTCTCTGGACACAGTCACCTCTATCGAGCCATTCGTTATGCACCGGCTTCAATGATGAGGGTTTCTTTGCTGCTACCCAATTTAATTTTGTAAATCCTTTTCTTATTCGTGAATGAAACCCATATTCATATGGTTATATTTAAATTTTAGGAATTGCTTCATTGGAACCGAAAGTACCGGGCTAAATTTGGGTTTGGGCTTATAACAAGTACGGAAACGTGGTGCTCACAGAAAATACTTGACGAGGTGAAGGTAAAATAGTGGTGTTTTTCCTTGCTATTTATCTAATATATATAATAGTTCTCTATCTAGATAACTAAACCATATTATTTGCTTTCTAAAATTAATAAATTTGGTTCATTAAGCCGAATCACTATTGAGGCTGGGGAGTTTAATTGTATTTTGTATAGCAAGATAAACTTGATGAGATATGTTTGCTAGAAGAAACTTAATAGCATATAATAGAGACCCTTTTGTCGTACTCAAGCATATAATATATTTCCCTTTTGTGGTTTCAAAATGCCATGTTACAGGAGAGGCTATGTTTAGCTACATGGTTATGATAAAGAGAGAAGAGCGACAACAAGATATCAACCCACTTTCAAGGAAGAGAACTGAGTGCTATCAATCCTCCACAAAAATCATTGTACGCACAAGTAGTAGATGAGGGATGGAGTGAATTAGAGAAAGTTTCTCATAGAACAAAGGGAGAAGAAAGAAAATCAAATAGAAAAGAACTTATAATAGAATACCAACGGACCTATCTAACTAAAATACAGCCTACAGTGAACCAGCTGTTCACAAGGATTGCTATAATGGCGTGGCTTCAAGGCGTAGCTTTTAGTTTCATGCGTAGCCTTTTGGCTTGGACTAGGATTAGCGTTCACTAATGTACCAACTGTCGTGAGTTGGGCGGGTCAAGGCTCCAATCCTGGGGCAGTCGCTACGGAATAGACTTGAAACCGAGCGGGAACACGGCATGTTGTTGATACTGATTGAGTTTGAGGGACTTTTGCTGACTAAATCCATCCACAAACCTAGACCCCGACGACTTTCGTAACTAAAGCGTCAAGACAACAGCCAAAGGTGACCTTTGGAAAATCCTCTCGCTTTGCTCGAGGAGCTATTCCATACCCACACTAGCTTTTTCTTGACAGAGACCTCTCAACAACCAGTGATTTAGCCTTTGAATCATACTTCCCCAACCTAACTCGTTGTGTACTAACGTCAATCATACCGCCGTTTCATCGTCAGATGAATTAAATGATGGTAAAACAGCGGTTTAAAGCGTAAATAAAGCAAAGATCTCACTCGCTTTTTCCATGTTGTCGACCTTGAACGAATGCTTGAATCAGTTTCATTAAGAAAGGCGAAAAAGACCAGGCAAGCTCAGAAAGGAGAAGAGAAGCTTTTTCCTATACTATGCGCTTCCATACTCTCTATGCTTTTTTTCTTTTATTTCCAATAAATAACTCGGGATCTAATCCCATAGAGATGGTAAATCTTTCGTCAGCAAATTCAATGGCCTAAATCACATCTCGATGATATTAAATAGAACCAATATAATATCATGAATAACAATATGTAAGTTAAGCTATCAAATCGATTCATCATCGAGAATGGAATAGTATAACATAGGAAGATCTTTTATCCATACCAAATTCAAAAAATGTCGTTTATGATGCAATCAAAAATTCTGTTTTTTTTTTTTACTTTTTAATTTCAAATTAGATAAGGGTTCCCACGAAGCAAAAAAAGAGGGGATCCCTCTTAGGAATGATATTTTTTTGTTATTAGGATTCCCTTTCACATACAAATTGGTGTCTTTTTTTTGGATTTTTATTTCCTAGGATAGGAAAGAGGTTTCTATCTCATCTCAATCCACTTAATCTTCTATTTCCACGGTCGGGACTTAGCCTACTTCACGATTGAGATTAAATTCTATCGTTATCGTAGATTTATTTACGACTTTTCTTGTGGAAAGCCTTCGATGGCTTCCTTATGAAAACATCAATTTTTATTTGGGTATAGACGGTCTCTCTTTTTTCTTCGTGATATTGACCACATTTCTGATCCCTATTTGTATTTTAGTGGGTTGGTCTGGTATGAGAAGTTATGGTAAAGAGTATATTACAGCATCTCTAATTCGTGAATTTCTAATGATCGCCGTGTTCCGCATGCTGGATCCTCTACTATTCTATGTTCTTCCTTAATAGGAGTTATACACTGACTAGAGCTACAAAAGAAAAGAGCTAACCCAGAGCAACAAAAGAGGCCGGGTCGGGTCCCTCTCTCTCGATGGGGTGCCTTTCACTCTGCTTTGTGAACACTTTATCGAAGGTA
>NC_029789.2:124168483-124175983 GCF_000816755.2 Arachis ipaensis | reverse complement strand
GTAGCCCCAAAGGGGGAATCCACTTGCCTCCTTCTCCGAGTTTGAATTGGGGATTTCTGTTTCTTACAGGCACAGGATACTAAGAAGACGAGGGCCTAAAGAGGGCTCTCGAAAGGGCTTAGTATAGTTCAAAGGATTCTCACCCAGGAAGGGATACGGGATACACTGGCAGGAAGTTCCCAGGTTTGCTATGGTTATATTGAGGTGGAAAGACCACCCAGAACTGCTTGTGGGTTTTATGACCAGACAATAAAACAATAAAGCTGCTGGCTACCTCAGTCTTGTCCAGTAACCATTCTGAGTGGACGTATTGACTTAGAGGAAACCGAAAGACCTTTTTCAATAGAACCATTTCCACCGGCCGAGTTGCCGAAGGGGATCAGTACAAGATGGCGGACTTCCCTCTCTTTATAAGGCACACACAGGTGATCTAATTAATAAGACTAGCTGAACTAAGACTAAGTCGATATTCTATAGCGACTGCCGGACCATTCCATTCATTATCTTCTTCTCAACCTCTCCTCGGTTACTCTGAACTACCAAGCCAATCTCCAATCGAAGGAAAGACGGACTGCTACTATTCTTTGCCTACTTCTGTAACCCCCTATTCTGGCAAGAGACGGTTTGTCCACGTGAAAGTTAGTAACGGAAGGAACGGACTTTAGTTTCATATATTTCCTTTGTGCGGAGAACTCCCCGAAGGTTCTAAACAATCTTCATCGATCATCCGTTCTGGTTGGTTGTCGTCCATCCACTGTTGGCCTACGGTTTGTGCTCGACCCTCCTTCTCGACCTCCCTTTCGGGTTGATTGGCCTCAACTAGCTGCCCATGGGTGAAAAAAGCCATTAGGGCGGTTGTTTTGATTGTCTTAGATGCCTCGATAACGTACTTGGCCTCCTAACTACTTTATAATAAGTAATAAGGAAAGGCCAATCCCCTATCCAATTTCGGGAGATGAGGAACTGCTATTTTTTTTCATTTCAAATGCAGCGGACAGTCAGGAGGTACACTAGCTGGCAGGATTGCTTTTGAATCGAAAGACGTTAAACAACAACAACAAGCACTCAAGCTACAAGAGAAGAGGAAGAGCTACAACTGCTACAACTGAAATGCCGATACACTAAAAGGATTAAGGCATCAGAGAAAAAGAATGATTTGACTCCTCAATTACCAAGTGTGGGTAAGGTCGCTAGGAAAGACCCTCTTTTTTGGGAGATTGTGTAAGCATATGATCTTCAATCCTTACTTGGAAGGAAGACTTCTCTAGTTTTGAACCTATAGAATTAAGCTAGCTATCACTCTTTTCTGCTGCCAATGGATCGAGATGATACCCGACACCAGCATTTAGTTTAGATGAATACTTGAAAATGAAAAGATGCCCTGAAATCGCACGGTTAGGGCAGCGAACCGATGCTCAGACTCCTTTGATTAGTCGGACTTCTCGCTAAATCTTATGCAAGAAACCCTAGTGTTTTAGAAAACTCTTTCCGCTAGTGGTCTCTCACTTTCATTCCGGATTGAACCACTCGTCGCTCACTCTTCTTTTCAATCCTTTAGGACTTTAAGATATGTCCTGAAAAAATCATATTTTTCCCTTTTCTAAGAATCGTCATGATCTAAGACCCCCTTGACTGACTTAACATGCATTCCATGCGAAGGGACGAAGCGCTGGTTCCTCAATCGCTGTTCTCACGCGCGAAGTCCAAGGCTTGAAGTAAAAAAAAATATTCTCTATTCAACAAAAGAAAGGAAAAATTGCCATGTTTTTTCCTCCAAAAGACCTCTTTCCTTTGGTTTTTATTATTTATTATCTTGAAATAATGAATTGATTTCGGATAGGCATTTTTGATGCGGCTATTGGTTGGTCTCCTAGCTCGATGGTACCGGATGGGTGTTAGTTCATATTCCAGGTGGTAGAGCCAGGAGAAAGAGGCCGGGGGGTAGCCGCCTGTCGTGAGTCTTAGGTTGGAGTATCCAACCTTTAGTCTGGATGTCTCGTGTCGATAGGTTAGGGAAGCTTCTAGAGCTTATTCAACCAATTCCCAAGGGTGGAAGTATTTAAGATCGGATGTCAACCAGTGGAGGCACCTTTTGTTACTATTGGACAAATTCCTCCTTTAGTTTTCTTCTTGTTCTTTGCCATAACGCCCATTCCGGGACGAGTTGGAAGAGGAATTCCTAATTCTTACACGGATGAGCCCTAGCCCTGTAAGCCCACACCTGATCAGTGAAAAATTATGACACCAATCATTTACGTATTACACCAAGAATGAATTGACAAGCGCATACCTTTTTTTGTTGGCTATTTTTATATAGCTTAGATAGGGCAAAGATTTTTGAAATAAAGGCGAAGAAGAATCATCGTGCTAATAGACTTACCGCTCATACAGCTACCTACTCATTATTCGGAGGTGAATCATAGAACACCAAAAGCGGTGATATTTTATGGACCTAACATAGGTCACATCCCTCACGACATAAGATTGAAAGATCCAAACCTTCCTCTTCGGAGCGGAAACGGACGTGGCCAAAACATATAAAGATCGGCGTAGTCGCTCATAGGGACATATCTATCCGGATAGGGGATAGTCTAGTCTATCACCATCTCTATCACACTATTAGATATTCGAATATCTAATTTATTTTTCTTATTTATAATTGAACAAAAGCAAGGAGCGAGCCAAAGAGCGAGTTAGGTCTACTTCAAATAGGGGCCAAGTCTTGCCTAAGCTCTTTAACCTGTTCCTCAAGGACAGGAAAGATAGATAGATTCAATTAGATTACACTCCTATCAGTGCAACGGCCGCTTTCTCCCCCACCTGGCTCCTTTCGAGCTCTTTTTGGACCCTTTCATTTAACTAAAAGTCTCGCAGACGATGAAAAGGAACTATTGGGCGCAGCGGATGATTGGAACAAAAGCCATTCTTTCACAACCGATTCTGGGCATTCTATAGAATGCAAAACCTGACTTCCTTTTAAAGCTACTAAATGAAGGGATTCCGATTCCTCATTTCGACAAAGAAACTGTCGACTTAGTGCACACTACGGCCAGACACATCTATCTTATTGTCACCTACATTCCCGTCTTCTGCATTGGCTGATGGAGATTGTAATCCCGGATGAATGGAACTTTCGCCACTTTCCCAACCAGAATAGAATGTAGCTCGATTCGGCTGAAAACCATCAGATACCTACTGTCGGTATATCTTTGAAAGCTCAGATGGAGAGAATAAACGGACTCCTCGAGGGCTACTTAAGGCACTTAAGTGCAAACCAACCATTTGAAGTAGAGAGGGAAAAATGGATAGAGGCAATCTATTTATTGAATATGAATATGAAAGGGATCCCAATAGCAATAGGAAAGAGAGAGAAGACCATGTCGAAAGGATTCTGTCCATTAATCCAATCCTATTTTGTTCACATTGAAGGAATTGAATCCATAGTAAAAATACACCAATGCACAAAAGAGTTAACTCTTGAAGAGCGGGTATATTAGGCAAAGAATAGGATGAGGGAGCTCTTACTGCTCGAGAAGGAGCTGTGATACTTATGTTTGTTCTCGCATCCGCAATCGAAAGGGCAGAAGCAAACAAACCCAGACCATGAAAGGTTCAACACCCTCCTGACTGTCCATTACCTTTGATTGAAAGCAATCCTTACCTTCACGGACCCTAGTTTTAAGCAGCGCAGCACCAGAAAGAGTCAAAGGTACCACACGAACGGACTAAGCAACAAGGTCCGAAGGGGTAGTAGCTTCTAGTGTGGGAGCAAGGAGTGGTTAATGGAAGGACCATAAAATATATATATAAACATTAAGAGCCTAAAAAGACAGCGGAAAAAAGATCATATATTTAAAAAAGAAAGGCTAGTCGGTCACAAGACATATCTTTCCATCTAGAATGTTCTTTCTAATCGATGCCATTGCTTTCCTTATTCCGTATTTTAGTCTTGCCCTCATCAAGACGGCTATATGGAAGAGTTGGAACTCATGAATCTCTTTGGAAAGAAAGCGGTTTTTCTCCTGGCTGGCCTATGATGATATATAATCCCAAGGAAAGTTTCCTACTTTCAGGTTGGTTTCTTAAAGACCAGCTTTTAGTGTGCCTGATGGAATAGAGGTTTAATAGGACTCCCTCGATGCTGCTACGCTTCCTTACCGCCTCGAAAAGTAACCCCGAGGTAAATAAGTCCAGTTCTTGTCAGTTTTATTTATACGATTAGACACCTTTAATAGTTTTCACCCCTAGCCTCTGAGGAATCTTTTCATACCAGAAAGACCTGGGCGAGACAAGCTACCTTCACGCTAGGAGCCTCTTTTCCTTCTGCCCAGCTCCCCAAAAACAACGTTTGACTTGCATGTGTTAAGCATATAGCTAGCGTTCCTTCTGAGCCAGGATCAAACTCTTATTTGGAGTATGATTGGGCCCTGCAGTGGTAGAACCTGGTGAACCGGGCGTACTACTTCCCCCTTCTGGTCGAGCGTCTTCAAACCTTCTATTTTGCTTCTCTTATGATTTCTTTTTAGAATAGAACAGTACACAGATAGGCATGTGCTCCCAAGCTACCTCTGTAGTATGGAGAGCCACTTGCAGGATCCATATAAGCCTTCTTTTCTTGTACTGATGCGCTTCTTTTGTGATTAATGGATTAGGGCTTTCGACTAGAATCATACATCCAGGGTTACTGGACAAGACTGTATTGGCAATACCGGAACATGCCGCGTTGAGCTTGGTTCCGAGATTCTAGTCTACTTCCTTAATCCTAACATCAGCGGTTTCGGATATCACCTACGATATTTGTGATGAGTCTTTGGAACCTGATATCCTTCTTCTCACTTGTAACTGACTGACTGAACTAATAGGGTACAAGTTTCCTTCATATTCTTTGCACAACCGTAACTAGCTTCCAGGTAGCTCTTTCGCCACGCCATTCCTTCTTCATCTTACCAAGGAGTCGTGCATAGCCGTCTACTTGTATGCGAAGGCTGTTAAGCATTTGTATAGGAAGTCAGGGGTTTGTTCCTTGCTTTGTATCTGAAGCAATGTGCAATCTCTCTTCAGATTGCCTATGGAGGTGATCGGCGACCTCACGATCGCTTACCAGTTCCGGTCTCTTTGACCCGGTCTGGTTTCCCTCGTATTATCCAATCCAATTTGTTATCCGTCGTCAGATGTATTAGAAGGATGATGAGGCAGATATGCTAGTCAAGATTTTGTTGTCCCTCTTTAATTTATCTAACTAAGATTTTCTTATTAGCTAAACGAATGGATTTCTCAACCTTTGCTTCCATTGTCTCGCGATCCAGAAAAGGTGGTCCAAGCCGTCTCATATAATAATTAAGGTGGCGGAAACGCTGCCCCAGTTGGTGGGGATTATAAAGTGGCATAGCTCTAGACATGGGCTTCTTCCCAAAAAACTATGGTAGCCGGCAATAGGATACCCTTACTTAAGTTTCTCCGCACTTGGGCATAAATATACAATGCCACTTAATCCACTATCAATGTATCAATGGTGGTGGTCCTTCTGTGTAAAGTTAGCTAGTGTGGATTCGCGTAAAGCTGCCAAACAACCTATTGACAAGAGCCTATTCATTTTATTCTTGCTATTTCCGCACCCCCTATCTCTAGCTTTCTTATTTGCTTGCTCTAGAGCTCGCAGGTTTCAAAATGATAACTTTCCCGTTGTTTGGGTTTAATTTCAAGAGCTTGCCTTAGTATGACAGTTATTATATGAGGTCTACCCAATGCTAGATGCAAAGGCGCATAATAGATCGATATGAACATGATGAGCTGTCCCGTAATAAACCCAGCTGTTGCTGATAGTTTCTTCTCGGTCCCTTCTTGCATAATCCGAGCTCGAAGAAGGAAGAGATAAGAGGGCCCTATGGAGAATGTGCTCAGAAATCCATAATAGAGTCTGACCACAACGACCGAATTCATTATCTTCATACATAAGTATACTAGATTATCCAGTATAAAAGATTAAAAAATCATCGCAAACCTCTATTTTTTATTATCTTCTGTTTTTTATTATCTATTGCAATCTCCGGATTATTATCTAATTTTCAATCCATATATTTATATAATGATTTTTCAACCTTCCATATTTCTATATAGAAATAGAAAGAGATAGACTAGAAACGACATCTCTTATCTCACTGACACCAAAGAGGGGGGATCTAAAATGAGTGAAATTTTGATATGGGTGGAATATAATGAAATAGAGCCATTTTGAGGTTTCCTTTGAAATGAGGCATGGAACGGAGCCATTGCGAAGAAGTTCCACGAGTTACGATGAGAAAGTCCTAACTTAACTAACGTAATGGGTTGTGTACCAGTTGAGGAGTAGGACTCGGCCCTTAGGCCGCGAGGATGAAAGCCTAGTACTTTCTATACGTCAATAGGACTTCCTCCTTATATATGAATAAGCGCAAGTTTCTCTTTTGGGAATTAGCTGAACTGTGCGTCGGAAGTATCCCAGGCTAGGCCTTACATCCTGATCCAAGCAAGCAAAGGAGGGAAGGGACCTCTTAGTTGTTTTTGTTCGTTTACCAAGTTCGGCATTAAGGCTTTGCTCTATTATCACGACATGGACTCAGGGACAACTTTCCTATGCTTGCTGGCTAAACAGAGTTGCCTTCCACACGTGCACTGAAACCAGACCGTACACGTACAGGTCTTAGTTCAGTCGCATCTCAAGCGCCTAACTCGAGATCTTCATTTGCTTACTCTCAAAAGCGCCAAATGAACTAAACTTTTCGCACCCGGCTTTACATTGGCTCCATGTATGGTATGTTCGTAGGAATGCCCACATTGAATTAGCATGAATGCCGGCTCAATCAATCCCATATATAGGGTGATGTAGAGCTCCTGGAAGGTCTTTCTTCAAGCCAACCGTCAGTTCCTGAGTTGAGGGATTTCGGAGTTAAGTCGAATATTCCAAGAGGCACTCACCCAGGTAGCTAAAGGGGCGTAGCCCTCCTATTGTTCCAGAGACGGGAGGATAATAAGACCACGATCCTCCTTCTTAGGCCGATCGAAGTCGAAGGGTGGGTTTAAGGATATTCTTACCTGCAATGAAACTCCTTCACTCTCCTCCGTATGTTCCCGCCCTTGGTTTAGTACGTTCTTAAGACGGTTTCAGAAGATATTTTGCTAGGATTTTGAATGGATTCAATGGCTTTTCTTCTTCCAGTTAGGCTGCTGAAGTGCCCGGTCACTTAGGCGTCAAGACTTCTAGCTTGCCTACAAGATCTCAATATAAGCTAGCCTCTCTGGCTCTTCTCAATATCCTGACGTCTAAGCTTCTGTCCCCTCAGCCTGATCGGAGGAAGAAGGCTTTTAAACTCAATCTAAATCCGGCTTTCCATAACTACCTTCTGTATGGGCTTTACAAGCGAGCAAGTAGGGATGTGTAGGCCATCTATGTCTTAGTAGGCCTTGTTAGTAAATCAAATCAATATACCAGTGCTTGAAGGCCTTTTCCTGCTAGCATAGACT
>NC_029789.2:124162270-124168443 GCF_000816755.2 Arachis ipaensis | reverse complement strand
CTTGATAGCTGAAAGATCATGATGAAGTTTTCGTCGCCCCCCCCACATCGGCAACTATAGACGGAAGGACTGAAGATACTGTTTACATCTCTACTAATGTCAATAAAGACTAGAATTACCTCTCGCGATAGACTGAAATCCACTCTTTCGTTCTCTTTTGTTTTTGCTTGAAGGCCTTTCATCGGCTGTTTGAAACTAAGGAATAGCAGTTTTCACCTTCAGCAGTTGTAAAGACCCACAAGTATCCTTGGTAAGAGCGACATCACTATCTGTAGTTTTTTTGGGCCCATCAAGCCATTATCAGGCCAGATCAAGGATCTTCTTCTTATGGCTTGATCTGCTTGGGCAGCGAGGTCAGGCCTATATATAGAAAGTGTAATCAATCACGTCATGCTAACTCAATTGATAAGTCATTCTCCGAAAGCAGTCATTCTAAACCTAGTGACTAATTTAGCAAGAAGATGAGTATATTCCTCCCGGATAAAGCCCAATAAGGGTATAATTGCCACTTTTAGAGTTAGCTCTAATTGGAAGACCGTGGACTAAGAACAACAAAGCATGAGTTGGGGGGTCGAAACTAGAGAGTGGTTCTAGGTTGCTGACCTTTCCGGGACGGACGGATTAGGCAGAAGCAAAAGGGGGCTACTCTTTTTTTTTTGTCAATTGAGCTGCTTTCCCTTATTCCACTCGTCCATCCTTTTCCATTCCACTACTTTACATATTAGCTCGTCTCTGTCTTCGTCTTTGTGTCTGCCGATTCAATTGATGCTGCGAGACTGAGAAGGATGGCTCGACGTTGATCCCTATTCTTATTTTCTTCTTAGTTCTACATTCTTCAATAGAATAAAAAGTAGATGCCAATCGCTTAGTTCCGAGTTCAGATTTTGCCCTTCTTCAAGAGTTCCCCTTCCCCAGCCTCCAATCATCTCAGAAGAGAAGACTAAGCTAAGACGAATTGCAGTCGCTAAGGGCTCGCTGCTCTCTCAACGAGGTTTATTGCCAGCGATGCTCAAAGACGAATCGTTCCATCCTTGGAGGTGGAATAGTTGGTTAATAATTCACCTATTCTAGTTGGGGCTCCCGCTCCTGGCTCTTCATCCGCCTACGGAGTCTCTCTTGTATGAACGCGAAGACTCTATCATGGCATTGTGGATCCTTAATTCATTGCATGTCATCGGGTATGTCTTGGTCTAAAAGAAAGGGAGTCTAGTATACTTTGTGTTTCCCACTCATTGGCTGCTCGTACTAATGGACTCGATCCGTTATTAACATATTCGAGTAGATTGAGGCTTTCTTTTGGTCCAATCCAGTGGTAAGATATAGCTACAAGAAGACTCCAGTGTTCAAGGTAGAGAAAATGCAATTCCTACGCCTATACACGTGCTTAGGCCACTTCAATTGGTCGGAGAAGGGTTGCCGCAGGTGAGACCGGGGATGGCAATTATATAGAAAGATGCTTTTTCGCGTCCTCGTTAGTCCTGATTTCCTTTGATGGAGCAAGGGATTGCTGACCAAATATACCGATCAAGATCGAAACAACAGGAGGACGCCCTTGGATCGATACCTTTGGACTTTGTCTGCTTTCGATTTGAATGGACGTGGAGTCGGGCGACTTCAACAAGAGCCGGCCAAAGCATCAATGCCCGGTAATTGAAGATAAATGGACTTCAAGAATACATACATCCGGAGATAGGCCATTTAGATAGACCGATTCCAATAGCGTCCCGCAAACTACCGGGAAGCCGACTACATGGGTAGGGGGCGTGCTGACATGCTTGACTTTCTCAATGTTGGAGGTCCGCTAGCTGCTTGAGCCATAAAGACTTATTCATTCAACGGATTTCATTCATTCACTGGCTTTACTCTCTAAGAAGTCAGGTCGATCCAAAGCCATTGCTTGAAGCGATTTCCTTGACCGAAGTCTGCTACTGAAGCGGGATTGCTTGACACACAAGCATACCAACCCGAGGGATCCACCTACACGTCTTGCTTTTACTGCTATATCGGGAGTTACTCCAACGTATTGCTTGACGTAAAATAGATAGTGGATTTGTTTCTGTCTTTTGTTGAATCTTTTTCAGAGCTCGATAAATAATTTGATAAGCCAATGATTTTTTTCCGTGTTTCAAAATACGGTTAACCAACATGTTAACTAATCGATTACGATAAATTGGATCGGATTTTGCGGTTTTTTCTTCTACAGTACCTCGCCATGACATGAGCGTGAAAGGGATAATCTGTTTTTTTTTATAACTTCTAAGGGCTAAAATGATTTATTTTGGCTTTTTGGTCCCATATTGTAGGGTGGATCTCGAAAGATATGAAAGATCTCCCCCCAAGCCGTACATGCGACTTTCATCAAATACGGCTTTCCACAGAATTCTATATGTATCCATATGTATCTATGAGATCGAGTATGGAATTCTGTTTACTCACTTTGAAATTGAGTATTTTATCATGGTGTCGGATCCCACGTTTTTATGGATTCCTTCTTTGTTACCGGGGTCGACCCCAAAGCCATAATGTCTCAAAACGAGGAGGCCATAGAGAAGTTTTTTATTACTTTGTCTCGAACTTCGTGAAGAACTCCATTCTATCTCTCCCTCGTTACGAACAAAAAAGTGGGGCTGCACCCCAGTTGTATACTCCCTTCGTTCTACGAACCCTTGTTGATTCTGAACTTCGTTCGCGAAGGAACCAGACGTTTGACGGGCCAGCCCTTTTTTATGCGCCGCTTTACCCTGAAAGGAAATTGAGCTTTGCTCCTCTAGGTGCTAGGCGCTCCCGTGGTTCGCGAGAAGGAAAAAGAAGGACTCATTCTTTGTTGCATCTGGCGCGAGATGATAAAGAGAGAGCTTCGTCTATCGATGAACAGCAGATTGACAGAGCTCTTGGCATTGCTTTGTTTTTCTCTCCTTTCCTATGAGCGAGTTCCGATCCTTTTGTTTGAAATTTCTTCGTTCGTACCGAACCGCTTGCAAAATCAAATCCTGTTCCACAAGATACTATATCAGCTATACATCCTCCTTGCATTTATGCCAGAGACGTCGCCAGTGCTATGGCATTTGGATTATGTAGATCCAAAATGATGAATGGGATTGTGGCACTCCACTCGCTGCCAATGCGGAAGGATGCCGCCGAAAAGAAGGGAACGCTGCTTCGCTCCGCTGGATGCGTCGGATCCCGTATAACAAGGGATCTTTTTAACAACAAATTCAAACATGTGGTCGCAAAATGCTATCCAGCTCTTTTGTTGCGTAGCAATAGAAGCCTGCTTATGATGCATTGGCGGCGCTTTTTCGCCTTCTCTTTGCTCTGGACAGGAGCACTAGTGGGCACGGGGAGGGAGCAGGCGAAGCGTGTCATTCGTAATGAACAGAAAGATACCATTACTTCGCCTCTTTGTTGGAGCGCCGGCGCGAACACAGTGGTATCTGACCAGGACCAGAAACTGATTCGAATTTGGATCTTGACATGTCGGTGGTTTTTAACCGTGGGCATCATGCCAGGAAGTTGGTGGGCTTATCATGAATTAGGTCGGGGTGGCTGGTGGTTTCGGGATCCCGTAGAAAATGCTTCTTTTATGCCTTGGGTATTAGCCACAACTCGTATTCATTCTATAATTCTACCCCTTCTTCATTCTTGGATCTCGGTTCTTAATATTGTGACTCTTCCATGCTGTGTCTCAGGAACCTTCTCAATACGGTCCGGATTGCTAGCTTCCGTTCATAGTTTTGCTACAGATGATACACGAGGAATCTTTTTATGGCGGTTCTTCCTTCTAATGACCGGCATATCTATGATTCTTTTCTCCCAGATGAAGCAGCAGGCATCGGTCCGTAGAACTTATAAAAAAGAGATGGTTGTGGCGCGAAGTACTCTTGTGTACCTCATATAAAATAGCGTGAGAGAAAGAGATCTATAGTCGGTCTCTTTCAAAGCGAAGAACAAAGGACCTTCGACGATGAAGGAGAAGAAGGAGTAGTGCCCCTCGGGACAATTCCTTTTTCTTTGTTCTCTGTTCCGTTCCTGATGTTCAACTAGTCATTAATGGTAGGCTTCATTGGTACTACCCTTTCTTTTTTTGGTATGCCGCTCCGCGAGCAAGGAGCGAAAGAACCAAGTGGGTTGTGGTCATGTCAGAATTTGCACCTATTTGTATCTCTTTAGTGATCAGTCTGCTAGTTTCTTTGGTCTTATTGGGTCTGGCTTTTCTATGGTCCCCGTACGAATTTTCAATGGAAAAAGTTCTCAGATCGCGGTTGGTCAACCATTTGAAGGACTTGGGGCGTGCGGTCCTGGGTCTTTTTTTGCTATTTATTTTTTATAAACTCTATCTGTATACTGTATTATTTGTTTTTCAAATGCTGACCCTTGTTGCCCTGTTGAATGCGCCTTACCCCCTCTACTTCGACTGGGGGTGGGGGTTACTTCCTATTTCGACTCCAATCTGCAGGGAACGGTTCTAAATATGATGGCTCCCGAAGGGGCTGGGGCGCATTCTGGGGCCAACTCAGGCTGGACCTCCATCCTGGGTTCGTCTGGAGGCAACTCGGGCTGGGCGTCCATCCTAGGACAGGGGGCTGGTTCGGCGTCCAGCGTGAACCAGCCAACACCATCCAATTCCACGCTTACCAGTGAGGCCTCCTATACGGGGGAGAAGTAATTCCTCCCGCTCCTGACGAATTACAACGAAATAAAGATGAATTAGAAACATTGGTGTTGAACCATTTTATTCATTTTTTTATCGTAATCTAAAACCATGGCAAATAGATACTTCAGAAGATAGAATATCACTTGCACAGGTTTGCGTAAGAAATATCATAAATTCTTTAGAAATTGACGAGTCCGTGGCTGAGTACCAGAGATGGCTGGCGGATTTACGTGCAGATCCTACTGCCCTCCATCCCCTTTTCCAAGACTACAAACCAAAAAAAGGGGGGTAGGGGCGTAGGCGGGTCATCCAATACTCATCTACGTATTATTGTAACACCCGCCGAGTTAGAAGATATTTTCGTGGATCTCTTGAGTGAGGGGGTACAAAGCCCCCATTTTGCGACTGCTTTGGACATCATTTTGAACTTTGTCCCTTAAATCTAGGAGGTGAAAAGATGGCGATCATGGGAAGTTTAAATGAAAGTCGAATGGTCTCAGTTGGAGATGGGATTGCATGTGTTTATGGTTTTATGGTTTGAGGGCTCGCGTGAAACGCAGAATACTTCAGGACTGGAGTGAAGAGCCACAAAGGTACCTGTCAGAAACTGTAAAAAAAGGACCGAGAACTACATAGGGTCTGAGACTCACTTCCTTGAAAAGAGGGAGACGAGTTATGTAGGCAACGGCCATTCAAGAAATGTAGTGGTTGCTCGACCGTTGCGGGTCAAAGAATCTATTAGTAGTAATCCTAGCACCTATACTTTCTCCATAATAGATAGAGGGTTCTAGTTAGTTGCCTTTTGGGATATGGAAAAGCACTTTCTGTTTGTGCCCCTTTTGACGACCAAGTCACTATGGCAACACACAATGTATCTATCTGGGATGCGCAGCTGTGGTGACGGACGCGATATGAGGACATGCTGGAGGGCCGTTGCTGTTGATATTGCTCCTTTACTTTCAAAAACTCGTATCCCTTAAGACAAAAATATTATCCATTTAGAGATGGAGCCTCGACTGCAGCTAGGTCTAGAGGGAAGTTATGAGCATTATGTTCATGCATAACTTCCATACCAAGATTAGCTCGGTTAATAATATTAGCCCAGGTGTTAATTACACGACCACTTGTGTTGCCAAGTTAAGATCATTTCTTGGGTTGGTGAACTACTACAGGCCGTCCATTAAGGGCTACTCTACAACGGCTAGCAAAGATACTTTATTAAGGCTGCGAATGACCTGAGGGTAGGCAACTCAATTGAATAATCCAGTAGCCTAGCTTAAAGTCTAGGACCGATTGATTTACTGAAACGCAAGAAAGCCTTCCACTGGCAGGCGATCGTGTTTTCACTGGATTTCTCGTTACTCATGTCAGCATTCTCACTTCTGATATCTCCAAGACTCTTTGAAGTTTTTTCTTCTTATTTTATTACAAAGAAATTCGCATTTCCTATTGATTTGTCCCAGAGCTGGACCTATTTGGATTCTGAATTATTCGTCGCTACGCTGTTCCCAAGGACTAA
>NC_029789.2:124152270-124159770 GCF_000816755.2 Arachis ipaensis | reverse complement strand
GGGGGAAGAAAGGGAGGAAGTGGGTGGTATCGTATATAAGATTAAGGACACTTTTCGAAGTAATGTGGCCGAAATATCGTAAGAGAAGAAAGAATTGAAAAGAGCCTATTCAGTTAGTCAGAAAGCTAGATCAAGAAAGCTGCGCCCAATAGAGCAACGCCTTGAGTAGACCGATAAGGTCTCGCGAAGCCGGTCACCGTACACCTACGATCCTATCTGACTATTGAGGAGTTTGATCTTCTATCTTTTGTTCAATTGTGCGTGCTTTTTTTAACACATGCAATTGAAAGAATGTTCGATCATCAAACTTAGACTCAATGAAAGCTGCCGTTCACGTCAGGGTCCGAAGGAGAGCCTTAGTGATCCGACGGTGCCGAGTGGAAGGGCCGTCGCTCAACGGATAAAAGTTACTCTAGGGATAACAGGCTGATCTTCCCCAAGAGCTCACATCGACAGGAAGGTTTGGCACCTCAATGTCGGCTCTTCGCCACCTGGGACTGTAGTATATTCCAAGGGTTGGGCTGTTCGCCCATTAAAGCAGTACGTGAGCTGGGTTCAGAACATCGTGAGACAGTTCGGTCTATATCCGGTGTGGGCGTTAGAGCATTGAGAGGACCTTTTCCTAGTACGAGAGGGCCGGGAAGGACGCACCTCTAGTGTGCCAGTTATCGTGCCCACGGTAAACGCTGGGTATCCAAGTGCGGAGTGGATAACTGCTATTTCGAAGGAGTTAACTCCTGACTTCGGATTTATCGGATTTAGAGGAGCTCAATCTCCAGTTTTAGTGCTTTCCTGAATTCTGGAACTCAGTCCTTGTTCCCAGGGAAAAGGATAAGAGATTCTTAGGGATTACTGGCTTTTTTTTCCTTAGTTACTGCCTCGCCTACAGGATCTTCTTCAGGTAGGGATTCCCCACCAGGTCTTGAATGAGAATACAAGGTCATATACAGATCAGCCTAGGTCAGATCAAACTGAATTTCCTAGCTTTTTAGATGCAGGACTGGGCCTATCAATTCAATAGTTTCTGGCTTCCCGGCTGTACTTATGTGACTACTTCCCTCGAGGGAAGGCCCTCAAGGTCAAGTCAATAAGTAAGGAAAGAAAAGTACTAGGCCTCTTTTCCATATCATTAGCGTTAGTTAGGACCTATTCTTGGGAACTATGGCTTATGCCGTGAGGTCTCTCTTTTCTCATCTCAGCCTCCTTATCCTTATTTCTCTGTTTCGGAGCTACAGCACACGAGCGATGAAGCTTTTCGAGAAAGGCCCCGGAGAGCAATCGGCTCACTGATAGGCGCATATAGATATGGCTCCGCGGAAGTTGCCGTTGGTTTTATTCCATGAATGGATTCCCAATCAAGGTAGGGAAGACCTGAAACAGCATCTATCTCAGCTCATCCGGAAAGAGGAGCGAGACAAATCCAATCCTCGAATAAAACGAGGACACCTGTGCGGAATCAGCATTTGGAGCAGGTCAGCTTCGAATCAAATCTTTACGAAGGGTCAAATCACCTGGACTCACAGTCTAGGGTTACATCTGCATTTTCGGGTTCCCTCTCGTCTACCACTACATTTTTGCACTAAAAAACCCTTGTAAACACCCCTCCTCAAAGGAACCATGGCAAGCTACTGAAACGAACCTAATTCAAGTGACAGACAAGAAAAGCCCCAAGACGAGAGCCTCCCAAAGGAGATAAAAGACTTGGAAATCGAAGCAAAGGACAACCTGACGCAGGAGCCACTCTTTCTATATATTAAGTAGCTGTATACATGTACATGAGATGTTGCAAGCGGTATCTCCTCCGCTTTCATTCCACGTTATTTGATTAGTTAGTCAAAAATTTCTAGCCCAAGGGGCGTTTCGTTGCTTACTTGTTAAAGTAAGGAAAAAGAGCTAAAATGAGAGTCCTTGGAATAGAAAAGGAAATTTCAAGAGCTTTTTTCTCTACTAAAGGCCAAAGGGAAGCCCAAGTAAGCTAGAGTAAGCGTGGGATATTAAGTATATTAAGCTAACCTGCCAGCAAAGAGTTAGCCATTGAGTGAGTCCTTCCCGGGTGAGGCAGTTTATAGAATAAGTAATGGAATGTTTAACCGATCCATTCCGGATCGATCGAATTGGTACAGAAGTTGTAACATGGGAAAACCACAGAAAACACAACTTATTTGAATAAACCGGTGACCTACCAATTGTAGAAGTAGGATCTTTGGCAAGCAATAAGCACTTAAATAATACAATTCGAGTGTACCATCTTCTTTCTCATTTCGAGGAAACGGTGCGGGAGGAAAAGAAAACAACGGAGGGATCCTCGAAGTGGCTTGTCAACCACGCTTCTCCCCCTAAAAACAATGCTCCTCACCAACCTTAACGGCCTTGGGTTGGGGCAAGACAGCAATGAGTAGTTCGCTCCAGGACTCTACCCCCTCGAGAGCTGGATGCCGGCCGAGATGGAGCTGGGAGCCAACCTATACTTTCCCGAGGCTTGCCTTGCCCCAAAATAGAAAGAAAATGCGGGCGCCGAAAGGGAACCAGCCCAGCCTCCTCAAGAAAGCTTTGCTTGGTAGGCGCTGCCTATTCACTCGGACAATGCTCTAAACACGAAAGTGTGACGCCCCCTTCCCTGGAACCCATGCTGAGTAACAGGCTGCGCCTCGGAAAGCGCGGACGAGCCACATGCAGGAAAACTTGCACGTGTGGTTCTGGCCGGGTACCCCGGTCTACTGTACTAATATGTGTAGGTCCCCGTAATTTGAGTGAGATTGTCATGGTGCAAAAGCAGATATGGTCCGATATTCCCTTGTTCCCTGTATTGGTTATGTTCTTCATTTCTCGTCTAGCAGAAACAAATTGTTATGAAAAAACTTGATACAATAGTCCCAATTATTCCCTTAATTAGATCTTTAGCTAAAGCGAAATTTTGTAATATATTAGGACATCTCATTAGTAAGCCCGTTTGGGCCGATTCATCTGATTTTGATATAATTGACCGATATTTGCGGATATGCAGAAATCTTTCTCATTATTATAATGGATCCTCAAAAAAAAGTTTGTATCGAATAAAATATATAATTCGACTTTCTTGTATTAAAACTTTGGCTCGTAAACACAAGAGGACTTTACGCGCTTTTTTTAAAAGATTAGATTCAGAATAATTATTAAAAGAATTCTTTACAGAGGAAGAAGAGGATTTCCTAAGGGCTATTAATGGTCTAGTCTCAATCAGGGGTGCTACCAATCCCCTTTGATTTTTAGGTTCCAGTAGGTCGAAAGGCTTTCTGATCAATCCCTCTGCCTGACAAATCCCTAGCTCAAAGCAGCGTGCCTTGTCGCTACAAGCCTCAGGGGCACAAGCGCTTTCTAAGTGTTTTCTCACTTGGTCGATCTGGCAGTTCATTTTAGTTCGGTTTCGAAATAGATAGCTATCAAGCTGGTGGGACTGGAACTCAACCTGCAAATGTAGTAAGTCAGGGTCTCTTCCCCGGCCCAGGTCGTATGAAACCAGCTTCTAAGCCTACTTTCTGGTATGCCCATTAGCGCCCGTGTTCCAAGTGGTCATGGTCCAAACAAATTAGATAAATGACCACAACAAGTGGCTGGAGTCCCGTGTGACTTGGGAGCGGGGAATGGTACAAGAGCCTCAACAGGTCTCATATCGGAGAATGAATGCTACGATATAGCAATCTCTCGTATAGAATAATAGATCCGCACATCTATTGATTGACTTGAGGACTGAGGGACTTATTTTGTCGAGAATCTATTAGCCACCCGCTCATGAACATTTCTCCTACTTCCTTTGTTACTCTCAAATAAGCACACCCACACGTGCTGCTTACCGGAAAGGATGTACCGCCTCTGGCTCGCATTCCGTCCCAGTTCCTTACCCCCTGTGGGTGGGGATAATAAGTGACTTGCTCTAATGCACCTTTTACCTAGCCCTGTCATTCTTCATTTCATATTCTTTCGTTTCAAGAAAGAAAGAGTTTTTAAGTCCATCCCAAAGATTTGCCACCACTACTTCCGGAGAATCACTTTATGCCACTTTGTACACTTTAGTGTAGGCACCTTCTTGAAAAGTGCCAAGCTGTGGAAGAGAGGTGCCAGAGGAATCAATGCTCTCAGCTGAAATAGGGCTTGAAGCCTTCGAAAAATCTTTCTGCTCTTTTCTTCAAGCTTCATAAAGCACTTCTTTAGGAGTTAAACTCCCATTTGTCCATATTTCGAGAAAGAGTATTTCTTGTTTTTCATTCCCATTCACATAAGAATGAATACTATGATTTGCGTTTCAAACAGGCATGAATACTGCATCTATAGGATAACTTCCGTCTTGAAAGTTTTTTAGTCTTTTTATACAATATCCGCGCTCTTTCACTAAGTAGTGCTGTCCTTTACAGTTAGATGTGGGACTTGCACACCAACACCAATACTAATGGGATGTGTATCTCCTAAGGGAGACTAATGGAAGTTTCCTTCCTCCATCGTCATCAGTAACAAAGCTTAGCTATTACCCAAACAAGCATGAAACGTATGCTTGCGTATTTGTCCATAGGTCAAATCAGATATGTTATTATTGGAATAATTGTTGGAGACTCAAATGGTGGATATGCAAGCATGATAACTTATATGTTGTTCTATATCTCCATGAATCTATGAACTTTTGCTTGTATTGTATTATTTGGTCTACGTACCAGAACTGATAACATTCGAGATTATGCAGGATTATACACGAAAGATCCTTTTTTGGTGACTTTTCCGAGATCAGGAAATCGGTACTTTCAGAACTCAAGTAAGCAAGCGATTTGCCTCATTCCTCTCAACCTTAGCCTGGGAAAGCTATGCTCTACCATTTAGCGTCTTCCGCGTATGGAACTTTTCTATCTCTTATGTAATTTTCCACCCTTCACTTCCTCTGCTTACTTATTTAAAATAAGAGAGATAGGAGCGAGCAAGGAGAGCTAGAGTAAAGAGCTAGTGTAATATCTGAAATGAGTATACAAATAGAGCTCCATACTTGTAGCGATAAGTAGAGTAGCTAGAGTGAAAAAAGGAGCAAGTAAAGAGAGGTTGAGCTAGTGCACTGAACACTTTCTATATATATCTGTCTTCATTATCAGCAGTTTTGAATCTCCGATAGATCAATGGTGGTTCAGTCTTGTCAGTGATTAGAGTTGTTGGCCTAAGGCGTGAAAGCCCGGAGGGATCTTGTGAATACCTGAAGCCCAAAATGTCAATCGAAATTATCTAGGAATTTTTCTTGGTTTGCTGTCCTCTGCTCTAATAGGCGAAAGCAATCTTCCTTCCCGCAAACTCTATACACAACATGCCATTATTTATAGTTTTCCCAGCCAATAGTTTGAAGTCAGAAAGAGCACTGGATCAAATCTTAGTCGATTCCATCCATTAGATAGACTTCTCTGACTCTATTCTTAGAGCTTTGGATGGACAAGTTGCCAAATGCTTTTAAAAGAGATACCTCAGATGGTGTACCACAAGCAAGAAGTCAGACTCCATTATCACGATAGTAACTTATAAGGGGTTCATACTCCTGCCAATGATTGGCCAATACAACGTATATGACTTTAAGCTCTCACCATCAATCCTGACATAGAATAAAAGTTCAATAATGGAAACTCAAATCATATGAATCAAATTGGGATTCATATCAGGCTCTCAAGACCACGGGGTCCTTGTACCCCGTTTATGTGACACATGACATGTATAGGCATTTTGAAACCAACCGGTTGAGAGGTCCCTGATGAACGGATAATTTATACGCTTTTTGGCATTGTTTTTACTTAGTTTTTAGTATGATTTAGTTGGTTTTTAGTATATTTTTATTAGTTTTTAATTAAAAATCACATTTCTAGACTTTACTATGAGTTTGTGTATTTTTCTGTGATTTCAGGTATTTTCTGGCTGAAATTGAGGGAGCTGAGCAAAAATCTAATTCAGGCTGAAAAAGGACTGCTGATGCTGTTGGATTCTGACCTCCCTGCACTCAAAGTGGATTTTCTGAAGCTACAGAACTCCAAATGGTGCGACCTCAATTGCGTTGGAAAGTAGACATCCAGGGCTTTCCAGCAATATATAATAGTCCATACTTTTCTCAAGGATAGATGATGTAAACTGGTGTTCAACGCCAGTTCCATGTTGCAGTCTGGCGTCCAGCGCCAGAAACAAGTTACAAGTTGGAGTTCAACGCTAGAAACAGGTTACAACCTGGCGTTGAATGCCCAAAACAGCCCAGGCACGTGAGAAGCTTAAGTCTCAGCCCCAGCACACACCAAGTGGGCCCCAGAAGTGGATTTCTGCGCTATCTATCATAGTTTACTCATTTTCTGTAAACCTAGGTTACTAGTTTAGTATTTAAACAACTTTTAGAGATTCATTTAGTACCAGATGACATTTTTAGATCTGAACTTTGTACTCTTTGACAGCATGAGTCTCTAAACTCCATTGTTGGGGGTGAGGAGCTCTGCAGCGTCTTGATGAATTAATGCAATTATCTCTATTTTCCATTCAAACACGCTTGTTCCTATCTAAGATGTTCATTCGCGCTTCACTATGAAGA
Organism: Arachis ipaensis; assembly: GCF_000816755.2. Lineage (NCBI taxonomy): Eukaryota > Viridiplantae > Streptophyta > Magnoliopsida > Fabales > Fabaceae > Arachis > Arachis ipaensis. The sequence goes on along the minus strand of NC_029789.2, from coordinate 124,153,205 downwards.
AGGTGATGATCCGTGACACTCATCACCTTCCTCAACCCATGAACGTGTGCCTGACAACCACCTCCGTTCTACATCAAATTGAATGAGTATCTCTTAGATTTCTTAATCAGAATCTTCGTGGTATAAGCTAGAATTGATGGCGGCATTCATGAGAATCCGGAAAGTCTAAACCTTGTCTGTGGTATTCCGAGTAGGATTCAAGGATTGAATGACTGTGACGAGCTTCAAACTCGCGATTGTTGGGCGTAGTGACAGACGCAAAAGAATCAAGGGATTCTATTCCGACATGATCGAGAACCAACAGATGATTAGCCGTGCTGTGACAGAGCATTTGGACCATTTTCACTGAGAGGACGGGAAGTAGCCATTGACAACGGTGACACCTTACATACAGCTTGCCATGGAAGGAGCCTTGCGTGTGTGAAGAGGAGTACAAGAGAAAAATTGAAATAAAGAAGACAAAGCATCTCCAAAACCCCAACATATTCTCCATTATTGAGTAACAAGTATTTGTTTTATGCCCTTTGACTTTTTACAATTAAAACTAAGAATTATTATTGATATTATATCCTGACTAAGAGTTACAAGATAACCATAGCTTACTTNTCTTTTTGGTTTAGAGTCTCTTATTATTGTTCTTGTTAAAATTTTAGAATCCTTATTTTCTTTTTCAAAATTTTAGTTTTCGAAAAAAAATTTATATATTATTTATTTATACCTTGTTAAAACACTTTAAATTTATAGCTCAATTAGTTAGAGCATGGTGCTTATGTTCTTGGTAATTGGCTATCTTTTTTTTTAAAAAATCCTTTTTTCAAAAATAATTTTTTTTTTTAAATCTTGTACCAAACTTTAAGTTTGGTGTTTTCTTGTTGATTTTTCTTTGTTTTTCAAAAATTTTAGCTTGGTTTTCTAAAAATTTTTAGTTTGTTTTT
>NC_029789.2:124106688-124152239 GCF_000816755.2 Arachis ipaensis | reverse complement strand
GTACATGATAAGGAGGTAGATCAGGATGTCTACAGATTATTACTGTTTCCATTTGCTGTAAAAGATCAAGCCAAGAGGTGGTTAAATAACCAACCTAAGGCTAGCATAAAGACATGGAAACAGCTGACAGAAAAATTCCTGAATCAATACTTTCCTCCAAAAAGGATGACACAGCTAAGACTGGACATCCAAGGCTTTAAACAAGGAGATAATGAATCTCTTTATGATGCCTGGGAGAGATACAGAGAGATGCTAAGAAAATGCCCCTCTGAAATGTTTTCAGAGTGGGTTCAGTTAGACATCTTCTATTATGGGCTTACAGAAAGAGCTCAGATCTCTCTAGATTACTCAGCTGGTGGATCTATCCACATGAGAAAGACAATTGAAGAAGCTCAAGAGCTCATTAATACATTTGCCAGAAATCAGCATATGTACCTAAGCAGTGACCCTTCCATGAAAGAAGAGGTTAAAACAGTAACTGCTGAACTCAGTCTTGTAGAACAAGCTGCTGAATTCAATCAGCAATTGGACTTTCTAACACAACAGTTAGCCGAATTCAAAGATAGACTACAAGAGACAAGGATGGCTAATATAAATATGGAAGAACAATTGAAGCAAACAAAACAGCAGCTGTCAAAACAAATAACAGAAGAATGCCAAGCAGTTCAATTAAGAAGTGGGAAAATATTAAATACCCCACCTCAAGGAAGCAGGAAGCCAAGAAATGAGCAAACCACCCAACATTCATCTGAGGACAGTAAGAGCCCAGGAAAAAATAATTCTGGCGTTAAAACGCCAGAAATTGGGTGGAAGGCTGGTGCTGAACGCCCAGACCATGCTCAGGACTGGCGTTCAACGCCAGAAACAAGCAAGGAACTGGCGTTGAATGCCCAAAGGAAGCACAGTTCTGGCGTTCAGACGCCAGGAACAGATGAGGAGTTGGCGTCTAACACCACTCCAGCTTCCAACCCTGGCTTTCAAATGCCAGTGAGGGATCAGACACCTGCAAGTGCTGATAATAAATCCCTCAAGAAGGTTTCTCAACCTACCTCTGTAGGAAATAAACCTGCAGCAACTAAGGTTGAGGAATACAAAGCCAAGATACCTTATCCTCAAAAACTTCGCAAAGACGAGCAGGATAAGCAATTTTCCCGCTTTGCAGACTATCTCAGGCCTCTTGAAATAAAGATTTCGTTTGCAGAGGCACTTGAGCAAATACCCTCTTATGCCAAGTTCATGAAAGATATCTTGAGTCATAAGAAGGATTGGAGAGAAACTGAAAGAGTTCTCCTCACCGAAGAATGCAGTGCAGTCATTCTGAAAAGCTTCCCAGAAAAGCTTAAAGATCCCAGGAGCTTTATGATACCATGCATATTAGAAATGTCACTAAATTACTAGAGACTGGGATTATCTATCCTATTTCTGATAGCCCCTGGGTGAGCCATGTCCATGTTGTCCCTAAGAAAGGAGGAATGACAGTGGTTCATAATGAAAAGAATGAACTGGTTCCTACAAGAACAGTTACAGGGTGGCGTATGTGTATTGACTACAGAAGGCTCAATACAGCCACCAGGAAGGATCATTTTCCTTTACCATTCATAGACCAGATGCTAGAGAGACTAGCAGGTCATGAATATTACTGCTTTTTGGATGGGTATTCCGGTTACAACCAAATTGCAGTAGATCCTCAGGACCAAGAAAAAATAGCATTCACATGTCCTTCTGGAGTGTTTGCCTACAGAAGGATGTCTTTTGGTCTGTGTAATCCACCTGCAACCTTTCAGAGGTGCATGCTCTCTATCTTCTCTGATATGGTAGAGAAGTTTCTGGAAGTCTTCATGGATGACTTTTCAGTATTTGGAGACTCATTCAGCTCCTGCCTTAACCATTTAGCACTTGTTCTGAAAAGATGCCAAGAGACCAACCTAGTTTTAAATTGGGAAAAATGTCACTTTATGGCGACTGAAGGGATTGTCCTTGGGCATAAAATTTCAAACAAGGGAATAGAGGTGGATCAAGCTAAAGTTGAAGTAATTGAAAAATTACCACCACCTGCCAATGTTAAGGCAATCAGAAGCTTTCTGGGGCATGCAGGATTCTATAGGAGGTTTATAAAGTATTTTTCAAAAATTGCAAAACCTCTGAGCAATCTGCTAGCTGCTGACACGCCATTTGTGTTTGACACAAAGTGTCTGCAGGCGTTTGAGACCCTGAAAGCTAAGCTGGTCACAGCACCAGTTATTTCTGCACCAGACTGGACATTACCATTCGAACTAATGTGTGATGCCAGTGACCATACCATTGGTGCAGTATTGGGACAGAGGCATAACAAGCTTCTGCATGTCATTTATTATGCTAGCAATGTTTTAAATGATGCCCAGAAAAAATTACACAACCACAAAAAAAGAATTACTTGCAGTGGTTTATGCCATTGACATGTTTAGATCCTACTTAGTATGATCAAAAGTGATTGTGTACACTGACCATGCTGCTCTTAAATATCTACTCACAAAGTAGGATTCAAAGCCCAGGCTCATAAGATGGGTGTTGCTTCTGCAAGAGTTTGATATAAAAATAAGAGACAGAAAAGGGACAGAGAATCAAGTAGCTGATCACCTGTCCCGGATAGAACCAGTAGCAGGAGCATCCCTCCTTCCTACTGAGATCTCTGAAACCTTTCCGAATGAGCAATTGTTTGCTATTCAGGAAGCTCTGTGGTTTGAAGACATTGCAAACTATAAGACACAAGGTTCTCCTTCTATAACCATGGAGAGGAAGCATGAAAAGCTTCTCTCACTGCAGAGTCAACCAAAGCCCCCACAGTCAAACTCTAAGTTTGGTGTTGGGAGGCCACAACCAAACTCTAAGTTTGGTGTTGGGAGGTCCCAACCTTGCTCTGATTATCTGTGAGGCTCCATGAGAGCTCACTGTCAAGCTATTGACATTAAAGAAGCGCTTGTTGGGAGGCAACCCAATGTTATTTAATTATATCTATTTATTTTCCATTGCTATTTTATGTTTTCTTTAGGTTGATGATCATGTGAAGTCACAAAAACAAATGAAAAATAAAAAACAGAATAAAAAACAGCATGAAAAATAGCATACCCTAGAGGAAGATCATTCTGGCGTTTAAACGCCAGAAACAAGCATCTGTCTGGCGTTTAACGCCAGAAACAAACACCAAGCTGGCGTTTAACGCCAGAAACAAGCATCAGTCTGGCGTTAAACGCCAGAAACAGGCAGCAATCTGGCGTTAAACGCCAGGATTGCACAGTAAGGGCATTTTGTACGCCTAATTGGAGCAGGGATGCTAAATCCTTGATCCCACTGGATCTGTGGATCCCACAGGATCCCCACCTACCTCACCATTCAAATTCAAACCATTTCCCTCCCAAACTCACCCATTCACACACTTCCATCTCCTCCATCTTCTCCACTTCTTTCTTCTTTTGCTCGAGGACGAGCAAACCTTTTAAGTTTGGTGTGGTAAAAGCATTGCTTTTATTTTTCCATAATTCAGTGGTAGAGCAATTGACTGCAGATTAAAAAGCTATGAGGAAAAAGCAACAAAGGCAAGGAAGAGACATAGAGGAGCTCAAGAGCACCATTGGTTCTTCAAGAAGATAAAGATGCCACCCTCATTAAGGTGGACCCATTCCTTAATCTCCTTGTTCTTATTTTCCTGTTTTTCATTTACTATGCTTCATGCTTAATTATGTTTGTGTCTTTACTATATGATCACTAGTATCTAAGTGTCTATGTCTTAAAGATATGAATGTCCTATGAATCCATCACCTTTCTTAAATGAAAATTGTTTTCTGAAAAAGAAAAAGAAGTACATGAATTTCGAATTTTAAAATAATTTAATTATTTTGATGTGGTGGCAATACTCTTTGTTTTCTGAATGAATGCTTGAACAGTGCATATGTCTTTTGAATTTGTTGCTTATGAATGTGCAGAGTGCTTAGGGCCACGGCCAAGACTCATAAAGTAGCTGTGTTCAAGAATCAACAGACTAAACTAGGAGAATCAATAACACTATCTAAATTTTAAGTTCCTATAGATGCCAATCATTCTGAACTTCAAAGGATAAAGTGAGATGCCAAAACTGTTCAGAAGCAAAAAGCTAATAGCCCCGCTCATCTAATTAACACTGATCTTCATAGATGTTTTTGGAATTCATTGTATATTCTCTTCTTTTTATCCTACTTTATTTTTAGTTGCTTGGGGACAAGCAACAATTTAAGTTTGGTGTTGTGATGAGCGGATAATTTATACGCTTTTTGGCATTGTTTTTACTTAGTTTTTAGTATGATTTAGTTGGTTTTTAGTATATTTTTATTAGTTTTTAATTAAAAATTACATTTCTGGACTTTACTATGAGTTTGTGTGTTTTTTTGTGATTTCAGGTATTTTCTGGCTGAAACTGAGGGAGCTGAGCAAAAATCTGATTCAGGCTGAAAAAGGACTGCTGATGTTGTTGGATTCTGACCTTCTTGCACTCAAAGTAGATTTTCTGAAGCTACAGAACTCCAAATGGCGTGCTCTCAATTGCGTTGGAAAGTAGACATCCAGGGCTTTCCAGAAATATATAATAGTCCATACTTTGCTTAAGGATAGATGACGTAAACTGGCATTCAACGCCAATTCCATGTTGCAGTCTGGCGTCCAGCGCCAGAAACAAGTTACAAGTTGGAGTTCAACGCCAGAAACAGGTTACAACCTGGCGTTGAACGCCCAAAACAGCCCAGGCACGTGAGAAGCTTAAGTCTCAGCCCCAGCACACACCAAGTGGGCCCCAGAAGTGGATTTCTGCGCTATCTATCATAGTTTACTCATTTTCTGTAAACCTAGGTTACTAGTTTAGTATTTAAACAACTTTTAGAGATTCATTTGGTACCGGATGACATTTTTAGATCTGAACTTTGTACTCTTTGACAGCATGAGTCTCTAAACTCCATTGTTGGGGGTGAGGAGCTCTGCAGCATCTTGATGAATTAATGCAATTATCTCTATTTTCCATTCAAACACGCTTGTTCCTATCTAAGATGTTCATTCGCGCTTCACTATGAAGAAGGTGATTATCCGTGACACTCATCACCTTCCTCAACCCATGAACGTGTGCCTGACAACCACCTCCGTTCTACATCAGATTGAATGAGTATCTCTTAGATTTCTTAATCAGAATCTTCGTGGTATAAGCTAGAATTGATGGCGGCATTCATGAGAATCCGAAAAGTCTAAACCTTGTCTATGGTATTTTGAGTAGGATTCAAGGATTGAATGGCTGTGACGAGCTTCAAACTCGCAATTGTTGGGCGTAGTGACAGACGCAAAAGAATCAAGGGATTCTATTCCGACATGATCGAGAACCAACAGATGATTAGCCGTGCTGTGACAGAGCATTTGGACCATTTTCACTGAGAGGACGGGAAGTAGCCATTGACAATGGTGACACCTTACATACAGCTTGCCATGGAAGGAGCCTTGCGTGTGTGAAGAGGAGTACAAGAGAAAAACTAAAATAAAGAAGACAAAGCATCTCCAAAACCCCAACATATTCTCCATTATTGAGTAACAAGTATATGTTTTATGCCCTTTGACTTTTTACAATTAAAACTAAGAATTATTATTGATATTATATCCTGACTAAGAGTTACAAGATAACCATAGCTTGCTTCAAACCAACAATCTCCGTGGGATTCGACCCTTACTCACGTAAGGTATTACTTGGACGACCCAGTGCACTTGCTGGTTAGTGGTACGAGTTGTGAAATGTGTGATTCACAATTCGTGCACCAGTCCCTCACTGATGGGACATGGTCCCAAAAAACTAAGAGGTTCTTAATCCCTGGGGATATCTCGTAAGGAAGAATCAGAATCATTTCAGTCCACTGGTTCTATCTGTAGTAAGCATGTCGTTCTATTAAGCACAAAGAAGGCATCACTTTGAAAGCTACAGAAAACAGTTGTCTCCAAGCTGGTTGAATATTAATTTGAACTCTATCTTTTGTTTGGAAAAACGGATTATGAATTAGTTCTTCTAGCTTCGAAATCGGGCTTATCCAGTGGCGCTTGTCTTGGTCTTTCACGCGACTGGCTATCCCTCTATATATATTATACGCAATATCTTGACAGGCACGATCTACCTTGACAACGAACTTCACGCTATGTCTCGGGGTGTACTTTCTATCACTTTCTGGCGGGAAGCCCCGAGCTCTTTGAGATTAGCATGATGATGTTTATATTTGCTTGAACTTGTTAACTTGCATGTGAAAAGCATATAACTAGTCTTCCTTCTCATGGCCCGGCACAAAATGCTTCTTATTTTTGAGAAGCATTGTATTCTAATACATACCCAGATAGAAGGACTTTTTGCAGCCAGAAACAGGAAAGTCATTAAGAAGTGCCACAGCACTCTTGCTATTGATCGGACATTCACAATTGCATTACCTGAATGGAATGGCAGCAGTCTTCTTAGTCCCAATCCCTGCGCATTCAAGAACAAGCCCATCTAGGAAGATAGAATCCCTTGGGTACGAACTAGCATTTGATTCTGTGTATGTGGGAAACTCTTGATCCTTAAAAGAGAAAGAGGGCATTCTCCGCATCAACAATTTGACTTCCTTGCCCTAAAGCTCGCTGGCTTTCCAAAACAGCCTAATAGGATTGGTGAAACTGGATTGGTTGGATGCTTCTTGACGGCTCTCTAGTAAGCTCCAGCTATGGATAGTTCGAGGAAGGTGATTCCCTATCGATCGATACCATTAAAGGGAAAAATCGTGAATAACTAATACGAACAGCGGCAGAATAGGAGCCGAAAGCCAGAGCTGACTTTCACAAATCAAGCCCAGTAAGGTTACCTGCGTTCTTCACGGCTAACTGATGTTAATCTAGGGGCTCTTTCACATTCGCACTTTCAGGAAAGAATCCCTGCCAGAGCTCTTTGCTTAACCTAACCGGCCAGAAGGTTCCTTTACTGATAGCCGACCAGAGATCTAAGGTCAGTTAGTTCTCTTTTTTCCGTCCTACCGATAAGAGCTAGCTCAAGTAAGCGTAATGGCATAAGAGAGCAGTAAGAGCTTAGTATCATAGCAGCACATACAGAGTGCCAGTTCCTTTGAGTTCCCATAGCATGCTTCTTGTTCTATCGTTGAATTTTCTCGTTATCGAATCTCCTGTTAGGCGCGCCAGCCCTGTTTTCAGGAATTATTGAATCAGAAACATCTCGGGAGTCATAGACTATTTTTGATGTGAAGAAGACTCAGTTGTAGATCGCTACCCCTTATTAAAAATTTCTATAGGAAGATTCATATGAAAGGGAAACTTGCGCTTATTCATATATAAGGAGGAAGTCCTATTGACGTATAAAAAGTACTAGGCTTTCATCCTCGCAGCGCCTAATGCATGCTCCATCGAGTAGGGTACGAGAGAGAAGGGCTCTTTGAGGGGAAGAAAATTCTTTTCTCATAATCATTCAATAGAAAGCAAGTTGCTAGCCTAATCCCAAGCATTATAACAATGGCAGATCTCTTCTTTCCTTTCTTCATAGCGAAACTAAAGAATTGCCTAAAGATTCAAGTTATTACCAGATCAGCTAACATAACATTATTTATAAAAACAATCTCTTTTAATAACCGATCGTAGAATAGAAAAAGTATTCTCCCACGGAGGAGCCCCTGAAAGAGCTCTCTAAAATGCTTGCCGATTAGAAATCATTTTGAAAGAATGCTTCGCGTGCCAAAACATTTCTTTCTCGATGAGACGAAATTACTTGGGGGGTTAGCCCTTTCAGTTGCTCCTCCGTGGGAGAATACTTTTTCTATTCTACGATCGGTTATTAAAAGAGATTGTTTTTATAAATAATGTTATGTTAGCTAATCTGGTAATAACTTGAATCTTTAGGCAATTCTTTAATTTCGCTATGAAGAAAGGAAAGAAGAGATCTGCCATTGTTATAATACTTGGGATTAGGCTAGCAACTTGCTTTTTATTGAATGATTATGAGAAAAGAATTTTCTTCCCCTCAAAGAGCCATTCTCTCTCGTACCCTACTCGATGGAGCATGCATTAGGCGGCAAGAAACTGCTTCATGCGAAGGGTCCGAAAGAACCCGTTCTACCTTTTCCAAAGATTAGAAGGTACTAGTCTCTGACAAGGACAAGTACCTTCTGTAGTGGTGGAACAGAAAAAGGAAGCCGCTTACGAGCTGCTTTCTCTCAAAGCATCAACTCTTATTGATTTGTGCGCCATTGCTCAATGAACTCGTCTATCGGAAAGCAGGCGCCTAAGAAAGAAAGCAAATATTTGCATTAATTGCTACTTCATCAATTTTATTGATTAGTGTACCGGTTGTATTTGCTTCTCCTGATGGTTGGTCAAGTAACAAAAATATTGTATTTTCCGGTACCTCATTATGGATTGTATTAGTTTTTTTAGTGGGTATTCTTAATTCTATCATCTCTTGAAGCTATTTGTTATAGATCAAAAAATGAACTGAAATGACCCCTCCCCACGAATTCTTTCGAATTGTGAGGCACATTAAAAAAATAGAATATATAAGCCCCCAAATAAAAATAAAGAAAACTAAGACATTATAGGGAGGGAGGGGTCAAACTTTTTTTTCTATTGGAAAAATCTTCTATACTTAATATTTATATCATCTTATATTTATATATAGGGAGGGTATATTGTTATGGTATATTGTAAAACTTAAAAACAAATCTAAAAATAGAAATTGAATTCAACTTTCAAAATTTATCAATTTAATATAATTAAATTTATAGAATAAAATAATAAAATCACAAAATAAAAAAGATAGTAATAGAAAAATGAATTTGAATATTCAATAGGAGTAATATATTCAGATTTATAGATTTTATTAATCTATTAAATTTCGAATCTATTCGAAATCCTCTATAAAGATTCTCTTCTCAAATTGAATACTATTCAATACTATTCCATTTATTTATTCTATTTATACGACTAATTTCTACGATTAATCCTTTTATATTATAAGTATTAATATAGAAGTATTAATAGAAAGAACTATTACTAAATTATTCCATTATGTATCGCTGCTAGCTCATACCATGTGTCTTTGAACCGTTATTGCTCTGATTCCTTCTGGTTGTCACATCTTGTCACCCTGTCTGGGCTATCTGTTCGTAAGGCTTCCTTCTTTTCTTCGATTGAATGAAGTCCTTCTGAACTGGAATCATGAATTGGACTCTTCGCTGGTTGCTTCCCTGCTGACTAGGTAAGAGCTTTCTTGCTATGAAATTAGTTGATTGGACGGAGAGGAATCTCTCCCGAAAGAGTTCAACCCACTTGAAAGAGGAAAAGGGAGTAGGCATAGTACCGGAAAGTACGGATTCGGGTCCCTCAATCAAGCACTACTTGAAAGTCAGGATAGATTCAACTCTCAGTTAGTACGTACCTTTTATTTTAAGCAAGAACTCTTATCGGTCCTCGTAGAATAGAACGTTCAAGACTTAAAGTCTGTTGTTCCATATCTATTACTAAACCTCGTGGTATCCACGTACAAAACATACCATTACCAATAAAATAATTAGCACATAGGTGTCGGTCTACTAAGCCAGTCAATCAAGTATGTAGTGTAGAGTCCATGGTATGGTGGAGGACAGGTTTTAGTCTGAGGAGTTCTGTGACCAATGGTGTCCGAATTCTTGCTTTCAACCTCCTCCCCTTGGAAGGGCTTACACATAAAGGGGATAGCTACGCTTCATCATGGAAGAGGAGCAATAGCGTAAGGTGGAGTGGAATTGAAAGACTACTTCTCGTGCTTTGCTCGAAGCTTAGCTGCCCCAATCCAAATGGATCGAAAGCTTTAGCAATTACATGTAGAAAGGAATCCAAGATTCTAGAGTAGTCTTCACTGAAGTCGACCTGTAAACCATATTCGAAGTCAAAGAATCACTACTTTATCCGCTTCTTCACTTCCAAAAGCTAGGGATTCCTTATCTCTTCCTTCCGTGGTAAGATTTTCCAATACCTCTTGAATCTATTACCATGCCCGACTGAGAAAGAAGGTTCGTATATGTAAGAATACTGGCAAATTCAGGCAAGATTAAATTAAGGATAAGGGGTGTTCAGTGTATCGCTTGTGTAGCCTATGCGAAGCGAACAAGCAAGGGATTGAGCTGCGAGAAAGCCTACTTTAGAGAAAGGCTAACGACACGCATCCATTTTCTTGATGATTCCAGGAGCGTCAAGCCACTGTACCGATAGGTGCAGGAGCGCCAGACCTATCTTCAATGATTACTGCTCTATTGGGTTAGGCCTTTGCGTACCCAATGAAATTAGTACTCGTCTGTGCCATCTTGTGTAATGCATAAAACCAAATCGCTGACCGGTGGGGACTCTCCCATCAATGAATGAGGTGCGTTCCTGCATTTCGGATATGAAGTCTCATTCGAAGCTTTAGACAAAGGAGCTATTGAGATATTGGGCCCTTATGGTATCTCGTACACATTCCGACGATTGGCCGAGCGGATAAGTCAACTTCAAAGTGGATTTGTTGTGCGAAGGGAAAGACTGAGACTACCGATACCGAGCCGAGGTTGATGAAAGATCACAGGATAGAGACCCTACGGTTGGTCTCTATGCCTGCTTCACTTCGTAGCATTAAGGGGACAGTGCAATGAGGGAAATCGACTAGTGTAGAATGCCGTTCACCCCGAAATCCCTTCTTCTTCAAGAGCTCCCTATTCTCTAGCAACCCCTTCTTTCACAGCTCCTTCTCAAGCACTTGCCATTGTCTGGAAATTTGCCTTGCCCCATTCCCTTTTCTTGTTGGAGGGGCGCATCAATTCCTTGCCTTTACTCTCATTGCTGCTTGAAGTCCAGTCTTTTTTTTAAGTGAAATCCCAAAAATGGAAAGAGTCATTGTCGGGATGGAAAGCTACTCTTCAACCACTTATTTTAGCGCTATGCACCTAAGCTCAGTCTTTCTGGCAGCTATCTTGCTAAAAAGTTCCTTTTTCTTCTCTCTTTATGCTCGAAATCGTACTCATTCGACATCTAATTCCATGGGCTGGGCATAACATCTTTAGCTCATTTTTCTCTTTTTTGACTTTGAGGAAGATCCCACGAATCGTCTTCTATCGACATCGTCTGCTTACTCTTATCGTACGCTCTATCCAACCCAAATCGTCTGGTACTTTGTCCGCTCTCTCCTTCACCATATAGGTTGGCTCCCAGCTCCATCTCGGCCGGCATCCAGCTCTCGAGGGGGTAGAGTCCTGGAGCGAACTACTCATTGCTGTCTTGCTATATCTCTATCTATTAGTTATCTGGCTTAAATAAAGAGTTTAGACTTACGATACCGAGAAAGCAAGCCACGGCTTGAAGTGAACCCTAAGATGTTCGAACGAGACTGTTCAGGAACATGGATTGTGGGTATACCTGCACAATAGCTTTCTCTACGAGCCTACAAGCTTAGCTTTGGTTTAGCTTCCAACTAAGGCTAAGGGCCGTGAAAGTTAGTAACGGAAGGAACGGACTTTAGGAGAGGAGCGAGAAGGCACTCTAAAACTTCCCTTCAAAGGCTAGCTTTCTTTCCCGACTAGTTTGATGAAGAACCTACTTCGGCTGAAACCAGAAAGGCCTTCAAACAATCCCGTACTTTTGGCTCTAGCCGCTTCACTGCATGAAAGAAAGGGCTAGGTTAGACCTCTGGCATTTCTTCCCTTCTCAATAGGGACCTGTCCCCCAAAATTTCCTTTTGGTCTTCAGAGATAGACTTGGAGACAATGTTGTTTCTAACCAGAATTCCTGGATAACTTGAATGGTCATCAGCCAACAATTTACTGTTTAACTCAACTAGCCTTTCACTCTTTCACTACAGCTCTTTCATCAACTACAGCAAGATCCGATGTAGCGCATTCTCCCTCTTTCACATATCTTCACTACAGTCATATAGCCAATAAGTTAAGTAAAGTAGTTCTAGTCTAGCATTTCAAGTTGTGATCGTTGTTATCCGAGCTCTTGTCCTTCCTCTTTGATTCAAGACAAAGCAAAGAATAGAGGCTAGAATTGTTTTCTCGAGTGAAAAAGGTATAGGTGGAATCTTCGAATGAAGACTTCGAATCTGTATGCGAGTGCTTTCTGGGAAGGCAGGTCCGGCACTCCGCGGTGATAGACCGAAGGTATGGACTTTCAGTTCACATGCGCTACTTCGGATTTATGGGGTAGTTACCTAAACCGTCAGCTTCAAGTATTCTGCTCACCTACATGCCGTGCTGGTGCATATATTCCACGTGCTTCTACTGGCTCTTCATCCGCCTACGGAGTCTCTCTTGTATGAACGTGAAGACTCCATCATGACATTGTGGATCCTCAATTCATTGCTTATCATCGGGTATGTCTTGGTCTAAAAGAAAGGGAGTCTAGTATACTTTGTGTTTCCCACTCATTGGCTGCTCGTACTAATGGACTCGATCCGTTATTAACATATTCGAGTAGATTGAGGCTTTCTTTTGGTCCAATCCAGTGGTAAGATATAGCTACAAGAAGACTCCAGTGTTCAAGGTAGAGAAAATGCAATTCCTACGCCTATACACGTGCTTAGGCCACTTCAATTGGTCGGAGAAGGGTTGCCGCAGGTGAAACCGGGGATGGTAATTAAATAAAAAAGAAGTACAAAGAGATTAGACTCTCGGATGAGACTAAGCAGCCACCGACCGTTTCGACGCGCCCCTGACCTTTTTTTTATTAAGACCGAAAACCTATCTAAAATGGAGCCTAGTTTAGGCTGTCAAACAAATGATAAAATGGAAAATGTTCAATAAAACCACTAGTAGGGATATGGATGGAGTCTCGCTCAGTAAAGAGAGTTGTAGATTCGTAGAAAAGGAGAGGAGCCTTGACTCTTTCTATGATGTTTTTTAGTCAAGAAGCGCTAACGCTGCAATCTTTCTAAAGCAAGAAGCGACTTTAAGAAAGTGAGAAAGAAGGTGCTTGTTGCCACTTTCTTTTTTTTTAGTAAGTAAACTTGTTTTGTTTTATAAGGTGAAAGGTTGCTATTTTTATAATTATTATAGCGTTAGCGCTTTAGTTTTCAATAAGTTTAGGCTTTACTAATAACATAGAAATTTGGAATCAGGGTGCGCAGGTTTGGAACCCTATACAAAGGGCCTTTCCTTTCAAATGACAACTGCCTCTTCCTGCTGCGAAGGCCTTGCACGAAACCAACCCCCCACCCCCGACCCAATACCAGTTGTTTCGCTGGTAGGCCCACTTAGGTTAGGGGGCATTGTCCCTCAGTTCTTACCAACCTCCGGTGTGTAATCGACATGTTGCTAACTTCAACTCGGTTGAATAAGAATCATTGATTCCCTTTGCTATCCATTTCTTATTCATTCAGGGCGCTCGGCCGGTGCTCCTTTTTTAAACCAGAACTACTCTGAACGTTAGAGAAGATAAGGGAAGACCACCTGAGCGAACCGACCGGAGGGGACTTGACTTATTTATTCGAACCGAACGATAGCGGCTTAAAGCAAAGCCTATCACGAGCAGCGTCGCTGCTTGATCGGCGGGGAGAAGCATCTCAAAGTATGGGGCAAAGGATCAAGTGCTTTGACCTTGTCTCCCAGGATTCACCACAGGTTGGGTTTGAGAGTCGTGTGATGGGTGACTATCTAGCACGGTTCGGAGAGCGTTCGCCGAATCCACTCGCTGCCTTACCGAGGAAGGTCCTATTTCTTCCCTGGGATCACTGTCTCGTGCCTCCGGGTTTCTTGAAGCGGGCTCGGCTTCGCTATTTTCCATACCCTCTGATGGTGACCGGTTAAGGTATTTTAGCCAACTCTCCGAGCCACTGTTCCCTGAATTTGTCCCAGTTGCCATCCAAGGAACCACAGAGGCTCCTTCGGTAATAAGGAACCTAAATCCTAAACAAATAAAGAAGGAAAAACACCCGGGGAGGCCCAACTAACATAATGCAAAGGAGAGGGCCCGACCCCCCACCCTTCGCCTAATTCTTTTGAATCCCGGCCCGGTTTTTCCCCACTAACCAATTACGTTACGACCACTTAACAAACATGGTTGACGAACATGGTTTATGCACCGCTAATGTAGCGGCTTGTCGAGCATTTGCAAAATTCACACCATCCATTTCAAATAGGACTTGTCCCGTGGACACACGAGCAATCCAACCCGTAGGATTTCCCTTTCCTCTTCCCATTCTGACTTATGTAGGTTTCCCGGTAATAGGGATATCCGTGAAAACTCTTACCCTTATCTTACCATTTTTTCGGAATTGTCCGCTCATAGCACGATGGAAGTGTTCGATTATAGCCCGACGCGCTGCTTCAATGGCTCGATATGAAAGACGACCAGCTCTACAACTTTGAGTGCCATATCTTCCAAAACCTAGTTTTGTTCCGTCTGGTTCGCAACCCTTCTCTCTTCAATTGCCGAGACCCATACATACAAAGAAAAGGTCTAGGTAGCTCATCTCCTTCTTCAACTCTATCCCCGTAAGCTGAAGGAAGGACGGGATTAATTGAACTCAGTCTGAATTGTTCCCTGGGATTGCAACCTCATCACTTCAAAGTGCAAACCAATTTCTTTCTTAGTCACCGGGCGAAGCGCACCTCTAGTACTTTGCTTATAGCTTTTTTAGGTTATGCAATAGACGGGAGTCTTAGCTCTGGATCCCCCCTCCCTACTTGCGCTGCTGAGCGTAGATGACTTCCCCATGGGTCGTGAGTGGGTGGGCCACTTCTATTTATCAATAAAAATCAATAGATAGAAAGAAGATCCAACTTTCCCATCAATACTTATACCATAAAAGCAAAAAAGAGGGCGAGCAAGTAAGCAAATGCCTATGCCAGGGTGCGGAGGCTGGCTGCCAAAACTACGCCAATTTGCTGTCGGAGTAGGCTAAAAAGGCGTACTCATGACAGCTTACAGAATACTTCAGGGCTGGAGTGAAGAGCCACAAAAGTACCAGTCAGACACTGTAAAAAAAGGACCGAGAACTACATAAATAGGTCTGAGACTCACTTCCTTGAAAAGAGGGAGAAAGAGTTATGTAGGCAGCGACCATTCAAGAAATGTAGTGGTTTTTTCCGACCTTTTAGGGTAAAATGTAAAATACTGAAGAGTAGCTAAATGAGAGGCAGCGAAGGGGCTTATCCTCTATCGCCAAATCCCACAGAGATGTTTCCTCGGTGCTTTCAGAGAAAGTTGTCCAAGGTTCATCAATAATTGAGGAAATCAACCAAAGCATCTCTCCAGCTGTCCACTTTGCTTAGTAGGGGTTGCACCTCTTCACGCTGAGCTGGATCGATGGCTAGTGAGGCTGGTCGAAGTAGAGGATGAACTAGGAAGTCTTTCTGTCGATTCTTCACCAACAATCCAAGGTTGGAGCATAGTTGACGTTGAATCTAAAGGATCTACAGCTGGATAGATACCTTTGGCAGCCAATCCTCTTGATAGTACGGTCGTAGCATCCAAATGTGCAAATGTCGTAGCAGGGGGGAGGTCGGAATCCCCCAGAAAGATCTATTCTGACATGACGTCTAAGTCTATCTTAGGAATTCTCGCCTGCTCCGGGTTACAATAAGACCAACTGAAATGCGTATGGGTTCGGAAAAGGGATCTCTCGAATATTGGGTAGCTGTCGTTAAACCCGGTAGAATACTTTATGAAATGGGCAGAGTCCCAGAAAATATAGCCAAAAGGGCTATCTCAATAGCCGCATCAAAAATGCCTATCCGAACGCTAAGAAGCAAGTCCCGACTAACTAAGTAAATCGACTTAAATTGCTATCTTCTTTCACTAGCGATAGAGCGAAGCATAGCCGCCGATACCGAGAAAGCAAGCCGATCATAGACGGAGCTTGAAGTGAAGTGTCCGCCCTTAAGAATCTCTGGAGATCTTTCCTCTCCACTTACTCGTAACAGGCTTTCCCTCTTTAGAAGACTTCTTCCGAATGGCATAATTGTCCGAAACTCCGTTCTTCGATCTTCAAAGAAGCCTTAGATCTCTTTATCGGTCGAGCCTGTGCTCTTCCTATAATCAGACCTTACTATAGCTAACTTGAAAGCTTTTGGCTTATCGATTCCAACTCTATTTGTATTCGTATCTGGTAATTCTCTTTCTAGTGGATAAAGTTCTCACCTATCTCAAAAAGGCGTTAAATGCTGCTTTGAAGGTCGATGGGGACTTTCCCACGGCTCGTTCTTGTTCAAGGCCCGGTAAGGTATTGAGAAGGGATCGCCTTCTCTTACTGAACCACGGAATAGCGCGGGAAGTGCAGCTTTGCGTATAAGTACGTTTCAATGTTCATTTTCAAAATCTCAATGGCAAAAAAAAATCATTATATTCAATATCTTTGTGGGGGTAAAGAAAGAAAACAAAAAGTAAAAAAAAAATTTATTTAATTGATTTATTAACATTAATAAATAATGACCAGAAATATCTTCGCTTGCTCGGCAAGCAAATAAATAAGTAATTTTTCTTCTTCCAGTACTTTCTAAGCCCTACTTTACTTAACTTAGGGATTGGTCGACTGAAGCCTATTGAAAGAATTGTCTTCACATCACACTTTCGGTAAAGTAGAAGTGGCTTGAGCCTACCTAAACTTTCTAAGGTTCAGGTTTGTCTGCCTATCCTAGGTGACCATCTTCGTCTACTACAACTTGGGATGTGTGCCGTAGAGTGTGGTACTGGTGTCACCAATCCGGAGAGATTTCTTTTTTATTTGATTTCGTCAACTCGGAACTCATAGCTGCTAGCTACTCCTTAACTACTACTACAAGAACTTTTTCACTCGGGCTACTCTTCATGGGGACGGGAAAGTTTATAAGAGGATGGAACCCCCTCTTCGGGAGAGATTCCTCTTCGTGCCTCATCGTTAGTGATGAACTCTTCCGAACAGATTTTCTCTATAAGAGGTTTAGTCCTTTCCATTTTTGTCGATCTTCCGCTACGGCTCACTATACGTTCCTTTAGCTATAGGCGTGTCCAATCCGATAATAGTCCGTTTCACACATAGTGCAAGGAAGCTCGGTGCGATGAGCTGAAGGAGAGAGTATGTTCAATGATGCCGGAATAGTCCTTTCCATTTTCTTCCTAAATTACTGGCACTATAATATCGGATTGGGGAGGGAGATTAGAACTAGAGATTGATAGAAAAGCAAAGGTATGGGCTCGTGTCAGTAGGAAACAGAAAATATCTATTCTAGTTCTACTATCAGCTATGGGTTTGAATTTAAACGAAATTCTACAAATTAGAGCGTTCTCGTGTGTCGTAAGGGGACCAACCCCCCTAATCAATTAAAAAGGGGGGCGAATCTCATTTTTTTTAAATTCAAATAAATCAGAGTTATCTGGAATTCCTGGAAACAGTCCCCGAGCCCGGCTAGACTCTTGCTGAACTCTAAATAAACAAAGAATGAAAATGATTATGAATTCACTATGGTATATACATATACCGTTATATAAATATAACTTCGACGTATTTTCTTATAGATTTTATAATTAAAATTAATATAGATATCATTATATCTATATTAATTAATATATATATATATATATTCCATATATTATATGGGTTGCCCGGGACTCGAACCCGGAACTAGTCGGATGGAGTAGAAATTGGATTTGTTAATGAATTTAAAAAGGAAAACAATAAAAAATCTCTCCCCAAGCCGTGCTTGCATTTTTCATTGCACACGGCTTTCCCTATGTATACATCTAAACCTGAGTTACTTATCCAGAAGAATACTCTCCAAAAGTCAAATACTCAGTGTTGATGAATCTCAAATCCCCCTTTTACTACATTACATAAACATTTTAGAATCCTATAGAGAATACTATTTGAAATAAAAAAGAAATGCATTTTTTATCCAAATTTTAGGTAAGGATAATTTTGATTTATCAATTTACATTGATTGGATCGTTACTGAAAAGAATATCCAAATACCAAATCCGACTTTTATATAACCTCCGCAAAGTAGACGAAGATCTTGGAAAGATCAAAGAAAGAATCTCTTCTTCCTCTGTAAAGAATTCTTTTAATAATTCTTCTGAATCTAATCTTTTCAAAAAAGCGCGTAAAGTCCTCTTGTGTTTACGAGCCAAAGTTTTAATACAAGAAAGCCGAATTATATATTTTATTCGATACAAACTTTTTTTGAGGATCCATTATAATAATGAGAAAGATTTCTGCATATCCGCAAATACCGGCCAAAGCAGTCTAAGACGGGACAAGAGACTCTTTGTTCACAGCTTCACATCGTCATCTTTTTGAAAAAGCAAGCTCAAAGCTTAAAGGCTAAGATCACATAACTACTGTAAAGCGAAAGGCGAAAGAAGTGGCTTAGCTTAACCTCTTCATAGACACATGGGCGATCCAAGGATTTAGGTTCCAATCAAATCCATCTCCCCACAGTT
This sequence comes from Arachis ipaensis, assembly GCF_000816755.2. Lineage (NCBI taxonomy): Eukaryota > Viridiplantae > Streptophyta > Magnoliopsida > Fabales > Fabaceae > Arachis > Arachis ipaensis. The sequence continues at coordinate 124,133,813 of NC_029789.2, read as the reverse complement.
ATAAAGATAGGCTTCGGATTCGTTCAAAGAGAAAGAGTAGTACTTGCTATTTTTTTCTCCCTCTCGCCCCTATTCGATAAGGCAAGCTGCTAGTCGAACTAGAGCCTTATTACCGTTCCTGACCCAATCCAACTGATCGTGGAGTTCCCTTGCCCTTGGATGGTAGGCCAGGGAAGAAGCTAGCCAGTGAGAGAGCAGGAGTCTTGTGGAGTTTGAAAGACCCTTGATTTTCCCAAGGCCAGCAGGCTTACTTACGTAAAAAAAAAAAGGGATTTGAGTGACTACATTCGAAAGCTTTTGCTTCTTTCTTTACTTCTGCTGGCAAGTAGCTCTCCCTTTTTCCTGTAGTTCAGGATTCTCTCTCTATGCCCATATCTATTTAGTCAAAAGGCTAGTTCAATCGCTCTGAGGAAGTACTAATAGTGGCGTTTGTTGTTTTCGAATGAATATTCTGTATTCTCGACCAAAGAGGGTATATGTAAAAATATAGAGCAATCGGGTGAGGGAATACGGAGTAACTCGACCAAAAAAGAAGGGTTTAGAAGTGAAAATAGATAATAAGTGAAGAAAGGAAGTTTTATTCCTCGTTCAAGTGTTCCGTTTTGTAAGAACTGTTAACGTAATAAATTCCATAAGAGAAGAAGGTTCCCCGTAGACCCTTTCTAGAAGCATTAGCCGGTTGGGAAGTAAATTCGGAGTTGAAGTCACCAAATTCTGAGGAGTCGGTATCAATTTAAGTCTAATTGCTCCATATATAGTTCCTCTAACCATATTTTCTAAACGAACCAGAGCCAATCCGAATTGATCTTGTAAGAGATCTGCTACGGAACGAATACGTTTATTTTTCAAATGATTCATATCATCAAGTGTACCCATTCCAAATTTCATTCCAATCAAATGATCGGCAGCTGCCAATATATCTCGTGGTAACAAAAATGTATTGTTCTGAGGTATATCAAGATTCAATCTTCGATTCAAATTTCGTCGACCAATCCTTCCTAATTCACATCGTTGGTGAAAACTTTTTTTTTGTAATTCCTTGCACAAAAATTCAGAAAATACAGGATCTCCGCCTACACAAGCAAATTGTTGATAAAACTCCAAAATGGCGTTTTCTTTTGACCCAATTTTTTTTCCTTATCATTCAAGAAAGACAAGAAGAGTTTGGGATAGCAAACATTCTCTAGAATTTCGTTTAAATTCAAACCCATAGCTGATAGTAGAACTAGAATAGATATTTTCTGTTTCCTACTGACACGAGCCCATATCTTTGCTTTTCTATCAATCACTAGTTCTAATCTCCCTCCCCAATCCGATATTATAGTGCCAGTATAGACCAAAATCCCGTTATGGTCCAATTCTGACCGATAATAGAAACCAGGGCTTTCCAATATTTGATTGATTATAATTCTATAAATTCCATTTACTATAGAAGTTCCCAAGGAGTTCATTAGAGGAATATTTCCAATAAAAATTGTTTGTTCTTGGATATCCTTATTGTTTTTCCAAATTAATCCCGCAGATACGTATAATTCAGAGGAATATGTAAGTGATTCATATACAGCATCTTTTTCTTTTATCAAGGGTTCTACCAATTGGTATGTTTCCGCAAATAATTGAAATTCGATTTCTTGATCCAGATCTTCCATTTTTGGAAATTTATAAAGTTCTTCTCTTAAGTCCCGATCAATGAACCTACAAAACCCTTCAAATTGTATCTGATTCAATCCCGGTATTGTAGACATTTCCGCATTTTCACCCCCAATCACTTTTTATTTTCCCCTTGTATTTTTTAGAAAATGTCCCATCATTTGCTGTCTCATTATTCATCGAATAACATGAATAAAATTAGCAATAATGGAATTGTTGTTGCTTTTACCGAATCACATGAAATTTTTTTACCAACCCTGTATAGGAAATACCTGTTAGGAAGAAACAAAAAAGGTGGGAATCGAATTTAATACTAAAATTTGAATTTGCAACAAAACAAACGGATAGAATCCAAATGGAAAGGAATTGAAACGATCTAACTCGACTTCTTGGTTTTTTTAGAATATCCAAAAAATGGATTCCATTTATAACATAATAATATTATTATGTTATGATATTACATATTTCAATTCGATTTGGATATCGGGAAAAAAATCGACTCGGGATTTGTTCGGCTCGATAAAAACCTAATCTAATAATCCTAAACAATATAGTATAGAACAATATAATAGAAATCATAGAATTCATTTTAGAATACTTAATCCCTCCCTTTTCAATTTTTTTTCCAAATTTCAAATTATCAAAATTATATATATAGATTTCTATTATATTAATAGGGAGAATTCTAATTTACAAAGGTGGGAGAGTTTACACACCACCCCTTCTTATTTGAGAATACAATTGGAATACGTAATAAAGCTAGTATATTTATTAAACCTGCACAAATCTAACTTCCGTTGCTATAGCTAGCCATATATCTAGTATCCAGATTAGATACATGTCTCTTCCTTTTATAGCAGTCCTATTTATTCGGTACAGAGCATGTCGTAGTCAATTTTTCAATTTCTATTGAATTTATTTTTTCAAGGAAAACTTCTTTCAATTATGGAAGCACGAGAATCTTATTTCAAATTCTGGTATATACGTATCATATGCGGAATACGGATAAGATACCCGATAGATATTATCTCTGTAACAATTTCTAGTTATATTCTAGGGTTTACATATACTGACAGTTACTGTTATAATTAAAATGGAGAAGGTTTTTTGAATAAAAAAAGCAATATTGATAAATTATGTATCAAATTTCATTTTTTTATCTCATAATGACAAAACCATCTTCTCATTTCGATTTCAATTAATCAAAAAACTTTCATTTAGTATGATGGCAAGCTGCCGCAGTTAGTCCGCAATTACTTTAGCCTTCGTAGTACCCTTAGGAAGATGCGCTCACGGTGACTCAGTTTCAAAGCTAGAAGTCCTTTTATCATCATCTTACTCCATACCTGGTTATACCTGAACTAGTACAACAGGTTAGACTTAAAAAAGAATTCATGCTTCTTCGCAATATAAAGCAGAAATTGACAACAAAGAATGAGATTTATTGTTTATTCATGAGGATGTCATAAGAGAGGTTAGGCGACATGGTCTAACCTGCGGCAGCTATGAATTTGTCCACCTTTTATCGAAATTGGGTGGGTGAATTCCTATTCCATTTGCATCTCGAATTCAATGTCTTCAGTCAGCTCTTCCGTCTAATCTATCAGTTTCATCTAGATTGCATTCCATATCAAGAAATTACTCTATTAAGATATATATGTTATTTGTGTGCGTAAATGAGTGCAAAGACCAGGTTCTACCACTGCAGGGCTCAATCATGCTAGTTGGGCTATATGCTTCACACATGCAAGTCGAATGACGTTTTCTTAGAAACGGGAGTGAACGAAGGACCAACGACGATGAGGCTAATTATAATTATTTAGATAAGCATTTGCCTTAACCTTAAAGTGCTTAAGAAGTAGGCAGGTAAGGTAGTCTATAGGCCGATTGTTGTACTCCTGCACTAAAAACACCCTAAGCGAACTTGTCGTAACGGTTCCGCTTGGGGCGCTTCTTGCTACAAAAATAGCATATCATCTATAAAAAAAATTCATAAGAGAAGAAAGTGGTTAGCCTAGGGCAGATTCCAGGCAAGGTATGCTTAAAAGCTCTCCGAGTTCACAGGTGTCCAATGGTATGATTAAATACTTGCTTGATTGTGAAGATGTAAAATCTTTGAAAATTGGGGTGTGGGGAGTACCCATGACTAAGGAAAGACGTGTTTCAATGTTTCATTTTTTTATCCCCCTTTTTTTACTCTATTTTTTGTTTCTATTGATTGGTATGGATTTCAATCTCTTTCTTGTCAAACTCTAATCCATCCTTCTCACCAAATCTCTCCACTTTCTTTTGAGTAGGTGTGGTAGAGGGCTGGTTATAGCTGTTGTTTTGACTATTTTGGATCCCGAGACAAGTCCCTTTGCTCTTGATTTTCGAAAAAGCAAGATCAGAAATTAGGTATAGTTTGATCCTCTGCTGAGCATAGCTTAGCCTTAACCTCCCTTGGAGTTGAGATAGGCTTGCAGTTGAGCATTCCATCTTTTTGATGACTTGCTTTAACCCGTACATAGCTTTTCTCAATTCTGACACATAATCGTAATCAGGGTGAGCTTTGCCTTGTCCTTGTGGCTGCTCCATGATTAGATAGTCAGTTCCTGGATCAAGTAAAAAATTCAATTATCTAAGGCATTGCCCATAGCCTACTCCAGGAAAAGATTACCTTAGATGTCAGCTTAATTAAGGCCTAACCCTCCCACCGCTCTAGTGCTCTTGTTCTTTCCTTGTTTGATTACCTATTTACTAAGGCCTCTTTCCGGGGGGGGCCTAATCAAGTCCAATCTTTAGGAAAAGCGTAATGAAAAAAAAACCATACACTGATGGGTAGGTTGAGAATACCTAGGGGCGCGAGACAACTCTCTCTAAGAAACTTGGCAAAATAGCCAAAATGAAGACGCGCCGGCTTCTCGCCTACTCCTACTCTTTCGACTTCTACTTTCGACTTAACCCCTGTGCTTCCGTTCATAACTTCACCATACGGATTTTCAATGCGATAAGATCTTGTGAAGTAAGGTTTGAAGTGAGTGATCCCACTTCTGATGTAAGTGATGCTATGTGCTCTTATCTGTCTGATCCATTTGCATGGAAACTTCCAAAGCACTAACTAAAAAGACTGCAAGGCTTTCTGACCTTCACCCCTCTGTTTTGTGATCCGGTCTTGGATAAGGCTAGTGGTATCCATAAGCTTGATTCCTCTATCTTACTCTTTACACGCCATTACAGCATCATAAACGGAAAGGATAGTTTCAAGAAGATGCCTCCTAGATGGCTTTCCAAGCCTAAATAGCAAATTCAGATCGATATTGAGAATGATTTATGCTATTGCTATCAAAGCCCTCCCCGACGCTTCCTATTTATCTTGTTAAAATCCCGGCTTGAGCTGCTAAGAGCGGGAAAGCGCAGAAGTTGCAAGAATCGGCCATCTTACTTATTTGGCCCTAGCTTACTACTCCTACTGGGATACTCGCAAAGGAAGGCAAAGATAGCTAATAGCAGCTCAGCTCATATTGGCCTGGCCTTATTCAACTACCAGCACTGGAATGGAAGGCTATGGAAAATAGAAGCACTATGATAGAGGAACAATGTCCGATAAGAACCGTATCGGACGTTACATCTATCTATAGTCCTCTCGTCTGGTAGTATGGATAAACGAAAGGCTGCAAACAAGATGGATACGGAAACCCTGCAAATGAGTCAAGAAGGCCTGTCAATTCAGCAAGAGCATCGGTCCTATCATTTTCCCTTTGACTTTACTAGTGGGGCTTGCTGCAGATAGACCCCTTCCAGCACCTAAAGAGCAACTTTCTTTCCCGATTTCCTCGATTTATTCTTCCATGAATTTCGAAAAAAAAAAATTAATCAAGATTCAAGACCTAAAAAATTGAATAATTCAAAATGACTCTTCAAATTCAATTAACGAATTATTAACTCCCGAATATCCAATTGATTTATTAATTTGTTATAGCGTATTCTATTTTTATTTGACAATGAGGCTTAGTAGATTCGGAAGAGAATTCTAATCCATATCTGATCTTTCCCGGAAAAGACTTTGGCTTCTTGAATAGGCCAGATTCCACTTGTCGTGAGAAAGAGGATGAAAGGAACGCTTATTGGTTTCGTTTCGTAGCCCCTCCTGCCGTAGTGTGCACTAAGTCGACAGCTTCTTTGTCGAAATGAGGAATCGGAATCCCTTCACTTAGTAGCTTTAAAAAGGAAGTCAGGTTTTGCATTCTATAGAATGCCCAGAATCGGTTGTGAAAGAATGGCTTTTGTTCCAATCATCCGATGCACCCAGTAGTTCCTTTTCATCGTCTGCAATATGGAGAGCCCCCAATCTTTGCTTTCTATAACCAGCGACAGAACTCATATCATAGGCTCAAGACCCGAAAAATATGTATTTAAAATTTTGTTCTCAAAAGCGCGTAGAACCTACTTCATTCTCTTTCGATTTGGATGGGACCAATCGGAAATCCACCAAAAAGAATAAGGTCCCCCACCCCAAGAGTGGGACTGAATTAGTCCGGCTCAAAAGCTGTTGGTGACTGGGTTCCCTGCGACAAGTGCTAATAATAGCCGCTACCCTTAAATCTGTAGGGCAAGTCAATTTTACCTTCCCCGCTGGAGGATTCTGTAACCACTAGATTCTTTCGAGGGCTTGGTTTGGAGATAGCTGCAGGTTCTGAAATGCAGACTCCTCACTACGGGGTCAGATGAAGGGATTCGAAAGACAGCATGAATCGGGGAGAGGGGAAATTTGACAGCTCTATTGATCGAGAAAGCTTGGGCGGACCCCCAACCATTAGCACATTCAAAGATTCAGATGACTAATTGGCTGGGGTTGCAGAGGGAGAAAGGTGAATCCACTCATGATGCGTGGAAAGTAGGGGAAGAGTCTGATTCAAAACCGTCTGCGATAGATCACGTCGAACTGAAGCACTTAAGAAAGAAGCTGATAACTTTTGGTTGATTTGATGTTCATTCTGACACGGTTCATATAAAGTCACAGCACAGACATAACCTGGTTGCTGCTACTAGTCAGGCTCATCAAATGCAAACATGGCTCTTGTTGGCCCCATCTAGAATACCTCGACGATACTATTAGATAATAGAATAGCAGATAGGGGGAGTGTATCGCGGAATCATCCAATGGTGACCAACCAAAAGAAGTTGCGTTGATTATTCAATGATAAGATCATGGCACGAAAATACTTAAGGATTGGGGTAACCAGGCCGGGCGGCAGACACTTCAATGAAACTTTCATCTACATCTAAAAAGTGCAATCGAGCAACCAGTCTTTTATGTAGTGCTAGCTGCAATAAATGCAATAAAAGAATACGCTCTTTCGCATTAGGAAGGGAAGTGAACGACTCCGATCTGCAGATGTTTGAGGGGTGCTAGCTGGTGCACGAAATTGTGATCTCCAGGCTCGAACAAATCCTGGTAATGGCTCCAAAGCTTGGTGCTCTGATCTTAATTCATAATTGTCACAACTTCGATACAACTGACCAGCAAGTGCACTGGGTCGTCCAAGTAATACCTTACGTGAGTAAGGGTCGAATCCCACGGAGATTGTTGGTATGAAGCAAGCTATGGTCACCTTGTAAATCTCAGTCAGGCAGATATAAAGTGATAATGGTGTTTTCGAATTTAATATATGATCTAAGAACAATGCATTCAAAGATAATCCTAAGATCCTAAGATGATCAAAAGATTAAAACTGAGACCAAAAGATACCTAATACAATAGTAAGAGGTCCTATTTATAATAAACTAGCTACTAGGGTTTACATGAGTAAGTTATTGATGCATAAATCCACTTCCGGGGCCCACTTGGTGTGTGTTTGGGCTGAGCTTAAGTGTTGCACGTGCAGAGGCTATTTGTAGAGTTGAACGCCAGTTTCTGTGCCAGTTTGGGCGTTCAACTCTGGTTTTGGATCCTTTTCTGGTGCTGGACGCCAGATTTGGGCAGAAGGCTGGCGTTGAACGCCAGTTTACGTCGTCAATTCTTGGCCAAAGTATGGACTATTATATATTGCTGGAAATCCCTGGATGTCTACTTTCCAACGCAATTGGAAGCGCGCCATTTCGAGTTCTGTAGCTCCAGAAAATCCACTTTGAGTGCAGGGAGGTCAGAATCCAACAGCATCAGCAGTTCTTCTTCAACCTCTGAATCTGATTTCTGCTCAAGTCCCTCAATTTCAGCCAGAAAATACCTGAAATTACAGAAAAACACACAAACTCAGTAAAGTCCAGAAATGTGAATTTAACATAAAAACTAATGAAAACATCCCTAAAAGTAACTAGATCCTACTAAAAACATACTAAAAACAATGCCAAAAAGCGTATAAATTATCCGCTCATCACTAGCTAAGTTAATTAACAAAAATAAAAGGCATCGGTTGACTCTCTTTCTAAGAGCGGAGTAGGGGAAGATGAACAATGATGCTATAGCTGCTCACTTGATTTATTATTCATGTATTAACAGAAACAGAAAATAAGGGCAGCTCAAAAAAAAGAAGTGGATGGTTAGAAGCACCAAGATACACAAGGGATTAGTAACACGGATTATGTAAATTGTCAAAAGGAACATTTCCACATAATCTAAATAAAGAATACTAATTGGGGCTTAAAGTTGGTAGAAAAGAAATATTCAAGCTAGGCTAGTAAGAGAAGGAATACAGGTAAGAAGTCGAGAAGTCAACTAACTTCTAGTGCTTTCCACACCCCGCCCCTTAGAGGGAAATTTACCTGTGAATGCGGTGCGGGCCACTGCTCTCCCTTTCACTCAAAACAAGGCATTTGATTACATTTTTGAAAGAGAATAAAGAAAAAATTAAAAAAAAATTGAATGGCCTGACCATGTATCAAGAGCCAATCTTCGATAAAAGAGAAGGTTCCATCGGAACAAAACTTTTCTTATTTCAGGATACCCTGTCTCTTTTTTTGTGGGGATCAATGACAAAAAGATACTGGAACATAATGTTGGAAGAGATGATGGAAGCGGGAGTTCATTTTGGCCATGGTACTAGAAAATGGAATCCCATAATGGCACATTTTATAGCCAGTGCTTCTTTCCGCCTTCCAACTTAATAGATTCTCTCTATCTCTATTTCAGGGGTGAGTATTAAAATTCCATAGGAAAAGAAAGGGGTTAGCTCTTAGCTCACTGGTAGTACTGATACAATCAATATGTACACACATATTAGGAAACTAAAAAGCAGAAAGATCCTTTCAAAAGGGGCTTTTTTACTCACACTCGGGAACTTCTCACAATCTTTATTTTTTCATTAAGGTTAGAATCTCATTGGAGTGAATTGGATGATCGGGCCGAGGGCAGCCCCCTCTGCCCCTCACTCTCCTTTCCCTAATATGAACCTTGAGTCATCAAAGCCTTTCTGACTCGGCCTAGCCCGGTCGCCCTACGCGACTGGTGCTTCAAAAGGTGGTTTACTTGCTTACTCGTTAGAGTAGGGGTCGCGAGAGAGCAGAGCATACCGCCCCGCCATAGTAGCGAGTCTGTTTATAGTCGCGACTGTTGTCATAGTCAACAAGGTAGAAACTTCCAGGAAAAAACTTCGAATTGGGAGGGCGATCCTCCCGGTGAACTGACCGTACCCCAAACCGACACAGGTGAACAAGTAGAGTATACTAGGGCGCTCGAGAGAACCATGTCAAAGGAACTCGGCAAAATGACCCTGTAACTTCGGGAGAAGGGGTGCTCTCCTATCTTTTGATTAGGGATGCTTTGATCTTTTAGCTTAGACTTGTCCGATCTTCCCCGATTTCAAAGGTGTAGGATTTTAATGCCCAGGTCTTGAAATGGAATCGATAGCATTATCTAGGCTAGGGATTAAAGCATTCTTGACTCCAGAAATGAGTAATCAACTGCAATCTCATCATATTCTCTTTATGGCTTAGCTTCAAGACATGTGACTGAGGAAGCAAGACCAAGAAAATGATCTTTCAGCTGACCTGAGACTAGACTTGATTCATGTGAAGATACAGGAATAGCTGGTAAGGAATCAAAAGAAAATCCCCGGCGTGAGGAAGTAAATAAAGAGACGAAGTCCCCACCTCAAGCTATAAGTCTTCTAACTACTTGAAAACTTTACTTGTTTCAAATTCAAAGGCTGTAGGCTCGACTTAAGTCAATACTGAAAGGAATTACTAGATCTAAAGAAAGACAGAAGATAACTGCAACTGATAAGGAAGGATAAGTAGTTGATTCTAAGGCTGCAACTTCAATAAATTCCTGGCATTAGACTTCTTCTCCTAGCTGAATAGATTCATTAAGGGATGCCTCAGCTGCATACATCACTGCACTTCCACTTGACACCTATCGTTAATGAGAAACAGCTCGTCTCGCCGTGACCTTCTCTTGAATTCTCAAAGCTTCTTTCGCTCCATCCCTGCAGGGACAGAGAACCCATCGCTGTATCGGCTGTGCTACCGGAGGCTCTGGGGAAGTCGGAATAGGAGAGCACTCATCTTGGGGTGGGCTTACTATTTAGATGCTTTCAGCAGTTATCCGCTCCGCACTTGGCTACCCAGCATTTACCGTAGGCACGATAACTGGCACACCAGAGGTGCGTCCTTCCCGGTCCTCTCGTACTAGGAAAAGGTCCTCTCAATGCTCTAACGCCCATACTGGATATGGACCGAACTGTCTCACGACGTTCTGAACCCAGCTCACGTACCGCTTTAATGGGCGAACAGGCCAACCCTTGGAACATACTACAGCCCCAGGTGGCGAAGAGCCGACATCGAGGTGCCAAACCTTCCCGTCGATGTGAGCTCTTGGGGAAGATCAGCCTGTTATCCCTAGAGTAACTTTTATCCGTTGAGCGACGGCCCTTCCACTTGGCACCGTCGGATCACTAAGGCCGACTTTCGTCCCTGCTCTTTTTTCTTCTATTTCAGCTAATAGCGTACTACGCCTTGTGCTTCTTTTTGGCCAAAAAGTCAATTTTTCCCCTTATTCTACTTATGTTCTATTTTTATGTTTTAGGATAAGTTCATTATAGTGAAGATTTTCTGCATGAACCGGCACGGCTACTCGCCCTTGTTTCGGGAGCTTGCATAATTTTCCTTTGCTTTAGAAAACGCGGAAAGATTAGATTTTGAGTTCTGAAAAGATGAAAGGAACGTAGTCGCCGTAGTCGCTTAGTTGAGACTCAGGCCCTTAACTTAATAGGGGTCGCTCGAAGAGGTACGAAGTGACTCTGCGCTTGCGCAGAGGAACGAAATGAGTTTCACTATATAGGTACGAAGTGGCTTCCGCGCCTATCAAGCCATTGCCCCTACGCCCCATAGAAACTGTCTACCTGAAACTGTCCCTTGGCCCATAGTTCCTGGCACAATGTTAGAATTCTAGCTCTTCCAAAGTGGTATCTCACTGATGGCTCGGGCCCCCCCGGAAGGAGGCCTTCTTCGCCCTCCACCTAAGCTGCGCAGGAAAAGGCCTTACTCCTCTGTACAGGACCATGGCTTCTTCTTCTTCAACAAGTTAGAGGCCCTTGCAGAGTAGCCCTTAATGGACGACGGCCTGTAGTAGTTCACCAACCCAAGAAATGATCTTAACTCGGCAACACAAGTGGGCCCATCCCTTGATAGCTTGCATCTTCTTCTCATCCATACGTAGGTTCCTTTAATACAATATTTGGGGGACCTATCGCGCACAACAGCCAAAAAGATAGCAATTAAGCTCTTCTAGTAGATTCACTCGTAAGCAGGCTATAACAGGTCATAACTGCGTGATGACAGAGATCACATCGATAAATGAAAAAAAGGATTCAATCCAGCCCCAAGTCGGGGCTACCCTTTTTTTTACTTACCGGATCCTTTGGGGGCTGGTATGTCCTTTCAGTTCTGGTCTGGGGAACGTCAGGTTCCTCATCAGCAACATCCTCTCCTCTCTCGCCGACCCCGACGCCGCCAGAACACCCTGCTTCAGCACCGTCCAGATTCACCGGCTGTCGGGGAGGTTCCACGGCATCATGAACATCGGCGCCATGGTCGTGGAAGCCTCCGACTTCCCGGCGCTACACAAGATCTTGGCGATAGGGTACCGCGACCTCATGGGAATGAAGATAAAGCACCACCGGAGGAAGCGAAACCGAAACCGAATCCATTGAGCGGGCTTGCTCCACCCGCTCGTCGACTTCAGAAAGACACGTCCTTAGACGTGCCAGCTCCCGTTCTATCGCTCCCAGATTGGCTTGAAGACCTTAGACCCTTGATTCATTCAAGCCTTCCTGAAAGAGCCCCTAGGTTAACATCAGTTAGCCGTGAAGAACGCAGGTAACCTTACCGGGCTTGATTCGTGAAAGTCAGCTCTAGCTTTCGGCTCCTATTCTGCCGCTGTACTTCCTTACCGCCTCGGAAAGTAACCCTGAGGTAAATAAGTCCAGTTCTTGTCAGTTTTATTTATATGATTAGACACCTTTAATAGTTTTCACCCCTAGCCTCTGAGGAACTTCTTCTGGCTACTCAATAAATTTTGTATGTGAAGTTCCGTTTGCTTGCTCTCCCTAAGCTCTTTGAATCAAGATGGCTCTGGTTGCAATCTCGTATCCAATAGAAGGGCTTGCTTTGTTGGGTTGGTTGGCACAAGTGCTGGAAAAAGTGCTTTCTGAGTCCTTGGTTGAGCTACCATTACAGTTGATTGGCATTCTCGTGCTTGGACTGAGTATAGCATTTCTGTGCAATTCCCTTCAAAACTTTTTTGCCCCTAGGCTACTTTGAGATGTCCCCGCTCCTCTACTAGTGTTGGAGCTGCTACATTCAGGTCTTCGATTGGCAGGGAACTGCTTCAAGAAAGGCAGTTCCACACAACCTTCATCCTGTTTTTTTAGTCTGCAAGGTATGTTGGATTGAGCTTTTGCCTTGCTTTCCGTTGCTACCTTCTTGTCTAGGTGAACCTATGATCGCCCCTCTATCAAGACGCGTAGGCACCTCTATTAGAAATGGCTTTCTTCATTTGGTTGTTCCGCGGGATTCGTTCTGTGTGCCTTTCTTTGCCCATTTCTTAGGGCTTGGCACGGGACTTCTTATTAGATTCTATTTGAAAGGCCGTACTAACTTCTTTTTCTTTTCAACTAGTGATTACGTTTTGGGCTACCTTTAGTGAAGTGTTATTTATTTATCTTTCTTTTAATTGTCTAAGGTGATAGCCTTAGCTAAGAAAGTGGATAAATCCACTTTCACCTCGATCACTACCCCTGTGTCTGATCTGGAGGTAATGTGTGAGCAAGTGGGTTTGATTGTGAAGAACCTTAAAGTCTTGCTCAAACGTTACCCACCCTTCCTCCCAACCATACCTCTGTATCAAGGTATGACTTGGGATCCGACCTGGAAGGCCTTACCTACGCACCCATTGACTCAACGGTGTTGGGTCCAAAGATTAGGCAAGAGCGTGAAGCAGGTCCGAAATATTAGTTCTTGCTTATGAACTAGCGAGTTTTTATTTCTTTCTAGTCGGGCCTCATACTTATGGAGAGTCATGGCTTAAACGACCTTCCCTTTGTTTGTAAAGTAGGCCTTTTTTTTTTGATAAAGAGAGTTGACATAAAATGGATCACGGAAGAAGACGTATCTGATGAATGATTCAATCCCCTCTCACCCACACTCTTCTATGGAAGGGGTTCCCCTTCTTCTATGTGAGGTGGGGCGTACGTAAGAGCGGAACCTAGATAGAACGCAGAGCGCCGGCCGCCGATACAGTTACCATGCTTACCAGCTCTTACCGTTGCCACCTATAGATATAGATGGAAGGTAGCTTGCTTCTCTTCTCCTAGGCGGCTACCCGCACATGTTATTCGCGAAGAAAAGGCTGCGAGCGGTTCTTCGCTTAGTAGAGCTACTGGCTAGTTGCAGTAGATTATTGGCCCCGCTTTGCTTTTTAGGACAGGGGTCAAGACAAGTTTGCTAGTCCCTATAGGAATCAAAACCATGTTCTTTTATTCCTATAAACATCTTTCAAATTCTCATAGACAAAACTCGCATAACACGCGGAGGTTTGCTTCCTTGGTCTAGCTTCCTGGCTTTCTTTTTCGATCGGGAATGGCAATTGAAAAAGTCTTTCCCACAACCAGGGTCAGGCCTATATAATATAATGTTTGGACGAATAAGCTTAAATTACTTTCAGGCTTTCCTCTAACTTTCTCTACATTTGGTATGCATGCCTTAGAGATCTCATACAGCAACAGGTACTCACAGAATCTTATACGTTTTCCTTCATATTGGGCCAGTAACCTTCCTCACCTGATCTACGACCACCCTTCTCCTCTAATGGTTCCTTCTGAGGTCGTCTAGTTCATTACCATTACATTAGGATATGTCCTCACTCAGAATAAGGGGAAGGAAGATAGGGCATCCGATTCAGAATCTATTCTTCCAGTCACAACAATGGACCTTGATGAAAACAGTGATTTAATTCTCCCTATTAATATAATAGAAATCTATATATATAATTTTGATAATTTGGAATTTGGAAAAAAAATTGAAAAGGGAGGAATTAAGTATTCTAAAATGAATTCTATGATTTTTATTATATTGTTCTATATTATATTGTTTAGGATTATTAGATTAGGTTTTTATCGAGCCGAACAAATCCCGAGTCGATTTTTTCCCGGTATCCAAATCGAGTTGAAATATGTAATATCATAACATAATAATGTTATTATGTTATAAATGGAATCCATTTTTTGGATATTCTAAAAAAACCAAGAAGTCGAGTTGGATCGTTTCAATTCCTTTCCATTTGGATTCTATCCATTTGTTTTGTTGCAAATTCAAATTTTAGTATTAAATTCGATTCCCACCTTTTTTGTTTCTTCCTAACAGGTATTTTCTATACGGGGTTGGTAAAAAAATTTCATGTGATTCGGTAAAAGCAACAACAATTCCATTATTGCTAATTTTATTCATGTTATTCGATGAATAATGAGACAGCAAATGATGGGACATTTTTTAAAAAATACAAGGAGAAAATCAAAAATGATACAAAACGTCCTTCTGAATTGATCTTATCCCTTAAAAATAAAAAATTTATTAAGTAATAGCTTTATTCTTCAATAAAGAAAATATTTTGGAATTATCTTTATAACCCTCCGTCCATCGTTTTAGGTTACGAAAAAGACTTGCATATTTTTTTCTAATTTATTAGAAAAATTCTCTCTTCAGAAAAAGAGAGAGAGAAAACGAGGGGATACTTAAAAAAAATATTAACAGATTATTTTGTTCCCGATAGTCATTTATTTAATCAGTGGATAGGAGCATGCTCTAGATCGGAATTGGGGGAGGACTGCCTTCTCTTTTCTACCAACTTTAAGCCCCAATTAGTATTCTTTATTTAGATTATGTGGAAATGTTCCTTTTGACAATTTACATAATCCGTGTTACTAATCCCTTGTGTATCTTGGTGCTTCTAACCATCCACTTCTTTTTTTTGAGCTGCCCTTATTTTTTGTTTCTGTTAATACATGAATAATAAATCATCCAAACAGTAGCAAAAACTCAATCTCAATAAGGTTGGTCTTTTGAGCCCGCTTCAAGACAAGATTACTAATTATCCAATCCTGGGGTAATAAGACTCGTCTATTTCTAATTTTTTTCACTTAATTCTTTTACATAGAAAATGAGACTCAATATTTTGACTGCAATTTCAAATCATCATACCATAGAAATAACATATATAACCATATACCCATATATAATATATATTATATAATAGGCTGGTAATCTACTATCTAATCTAATATAGTATTTGTAAATTATCTAAATAGAATCTCGAATTTCTATTTCTATAGAAGTTGTCTGATTTCACTCATATAACTATCAGATTTTGTTCTTCAATCAGACTTGAAGTGAGAATAATAATGAATTTTTTATATTCTGCCCCTTTCCTATTTTCCTATAAAGTTGTCCTACAAGGAAAGGGCCATAGCAATAGCATCCAAAAGTTTTTGTATCAACGAATCGCACGTAGAAATATTGATAACACACATAGAGTTAATGGTATTTCATAACTAATCGATTGAGCAGCTGCTCGTAGACCACCCTTGTCTTTAGCTTGGCACCAGGGCTGCTACGCCGTGTTTTGGATCGGACGGGTAGCGTTCCTATGCCCCCAATTGCATTTGGTAGGCAATCCAGCGGCCTTTGAAATTTATTAATAGCTTTTCATAGAGGGTTGAAGACTCCTTTTCTTTTTTTTTATGCAATTATGAATT
Source organism: Arachis ipaensis (assembly GCF_000816755.2). Lineage (NCBI taxonomy): Eukaryota > Viridiplantae > Streptophyta > Magnoliopsida > Fabales > Fabaceae > Arachis > Arachis ipaensis. The sequence goes on along the minus strand of NC_029789.2, from coordinate 124,117,935 downwards.
CCACGGAACTTTATCGATTCCAACGCAATTTATCCTTTTGGAGCTGACGTAACAAACTACGCGAGCCTCCCAACGAAGCCAACCAAAATCTTATCCGAATAAAAAAAAGAAAAGGCAGTTTCATTATGGTGGTATACCAGCTGCCTGTTCTGGAACTTCCAGTTCCAATCGAAGCATATCTATCCCTAAATAGATTTGTATGTATAGCCACTTTAGTCGTGCTCGTTGTTTCTCTAAAGTATCTTTTTTCTGGGAACATGGTCAACCATAAATTCTTATGTTCGCGATTCTTCATCCACCGATGCAGAAAATGCTCAAGTTTTGTCTCAGCAGTATTCGGTAGCGGGGTCATCACTATCAGTAGTCACGCAAAAAGTAGCAACGACACCCTTTGGCGAAGGGTCTTCCAAGCCCTGAGATCGCGGAGTGCTACGCGCTTCCTTAATAGGAGTTATACACTGACTAGAGCTACAAAAGAAAAGAGCTAACCCAGAGCAACAAAAGAGGCCGGGCTGGGTCCCTCTCTCTCGATGGGGTGCCTTTCACTCTGCTTTGTGAACACTTTATCGAAGGTAGGATTTCAGGTTTTTTGCCAAGCTATGAATCGAAGAGATCAATCAATTTTTTATTTGATGTTCCATCGGCAAACACGACGAAAAAGGTAGCCGAACCAAAGTGCTAGCGTACAAGAAGGAGCTTTCGGCAGTGGTAGAAATACAAAAATGTTTCATCATCGAGATTCTTTCTGAACTCCCCTATGACCGAAAAGCTTTTTCCTACCGTGTATGGTGTAACGGCATCTCGGGGCATTCAACATATGCTTCAATAAAGCCATACAAGCTATCCAAGTCTTTACCATGAAAATTACCATGCCAAACAGGCGTTCCACCAGGCATATCATATTCCTTCATTATAAAGGGATAGAGTGAGTTCACATCATAATAGTATAGATTCTTCCCGTATGGGATGTATGCGTCCGTATGCCCCCCAGTTGCCCACCCAACTAGAGGGACTGAGAAATTAATAGAATACAAAACTTATCTTCAAGCTTTACCTTATTCTGATCATTTATAGGGCGATCGCGGACTCACTGAATGAAGTCCTCCGTTTCTTTCGGAGGTGCTGACCCGCAGCGAGGCAGAGATGACTTAGTTACATAAGGAATATGGCAACGACAACAGCATGTCGTAGAAGGAGATAACAGGTGGAGCCAACGATCCGCTAAGACTAACGTATCTACAACTCCATCCCTGAGTGGCAGTCAAACGGAGGCGTGAATGCAAGATGCCAGCGGAATGATCGGCCGGACAGAGGCTAGGGCTGCTTCCTTCCCACCGCGTCCTTCCTAGCCTAGTGTGTTGGAGATATAAAGCGAGTGAACCGGAAAAGAACGGGAACTGGGTCGATCTATTCTATGGCGAAGCATCCGAAGCATAACTGCACACTCACACGATCTTTGCCGAGAGATAGGAGCATTCGGTGGAACCGGTGAACTATACTTGCTTCTGGATAGATGTGTGGGACAGAGGGCTCGTGGTACCAGCTGCCCAACCAGCCTCCTCTGCTTTGAGAACCGTGTGAACGGAGAGGGGGCAGAAGGGAAGGAGGTCCTCATACGGAGTCGCACACGCACACTTACTTGAGCAGTGCGGAAGACTGGGGAATGGGTTGAGTAAACTCCCCTGGGGCCGGAAAAATAACAGACGAAGCTTTACTTAGATAGGGCTTTGATTGGTCTTTTTTTTTTTTTAGTGATTGAAAAGGGGGGCACCTGGTTATGTTACAAAAAGGGAAGGCAGAGGTAGTCCAAAAATCTTGGGCTATTAGTATCTATCAAAAGATAATACTAATAATAGCTACCGGTGGTCTGACTAAGGAACTCTGTATAGGAGCATACCTCGTTGCCAAATAGGTAATTTAGTTAAACCGACGATCTAGCCCTCTGTTTACTGCTTTCTAAGAAAAATAAACAGCAACTTACTGTAAGCAAGCGTATGCAGGGGTTAGTAAGTCGCACAGTTTATTACCTGTGCCAGTGTCTCTGACGAGGTCAGGATACCATTATACCTTCCTTCCATCACAAAATGATTATGAAGAAGGATCTGAAGGCCGACTTATGTATGGGTTCATATATCTCTTTAGTCTTTGTCGGGCTCTTCGTCTGGCGAAACGGATTGACAGATCGATATTGAAATCGATAGTAACCCCTTCCACCGGTCTGCCAAGACAGTCTCAATTAAGAAATGATATTGTCGCTTAATTTAAAGACCTGATCCTAAGGTACTTTCCTAGTTTTCTCTCAACTCCCTTGTGTCAAGGGGTACATTGGGAGCCTGGAAAGCGAGACCTTCGTGGAGGCCGTAAAGGTGAAAAGACGCGTGAAGGAATATTCTACCCTACCATCTGCGTCATGAAATCATTTGGTTTGTACATCAATAGCCATTGTGACTATGATGCAGGGTTTCCTCTAAGGTCCCCTTTATCCGAGACCCTTCTAACCAAAAGAATGAAGAGATATCTTCATAGTCTACAGAGACCGCTGAGAGTACCATCAACTCTCTTTCGGGTCTAGACACTTCGGTGAGTCTATTGACTCAGGCTCCCCTGGTAGACTATCGCAATCTACCGAGGATGGTGCTGGTAAGAGACGGATATTCGCCATAGGTAACTTTGTGAATCAAAGGGTATTGAAGCCTCTTCATGATTTCCTCATCACTTCGGTCTATTCCAATGGATGGAACTTTGAATCAGCTCCGACCGTTCGTTGGATAGATGAAAAGGTTTCAGTAAGGTTTATTCTTTTGACTTGATCTCTTTCTTTGATACCATAGTCTTCTTGCGATCTAATCTGTTTCCTATATCAAAAAAATATGTAATTCTTCTACTAGCGAGTCACCAGTATTCTAATTTTTAGGTTAGGAATAATTTGAATAAATTTATATATCATATATTGTAAGGGATTACATTGTCTCAGGTTTTTACAAAAAGTGTTTCTACATTATTTTGGTGGTGTGTTGTGCAGGTACGTTATGAAAATACTCTTATTATTGAACTGGATATTGCAGCACGAGAGGAATTCAAACTCATAGAACATGGACTTGAACGACTATGGGAACGTAAGATTATCAACTTTTTGGTTGTTGAATTAATATGATTATGTTCATACACTAATTCTTGATATTCTGCGCCTATATTTGGCTATGATGTACCTCTCAGGGTTATCTCGATCCCAGATTCAGGAGGCATTCGAAGAAACGGGGGAGGTGGTTCCGGATTTAGTGGAGAAAGAGGCCGTTGTCTCCTCCGATAGCTCTGAAGAGGCTGATTCTGCTAAACAAAAGGCCTCGATGCTGTCATATGACCTCAATAAAACGCCAGACGAGAATGAATATCTATATAGTGGAATGTCTCCTGATAAGAAGAATGCATGGCACCTAGCTATGTGGGCGACAGAATACCTAAATCCTTGAGGATATTGCAATAGTATAATTGAAGAATTTGGTTTCAGATTTATAGGATGCCCAAGACTTGTGTTTTAAAGTTGTCGTGACTTTATAACTCTTCATATTATTTTTAGGTATTGTTAGTATGCTGCATTATTGAAGGCCCTTGGTCTACTATTTTACCTTTTTCTGCATTTTTTATTTTGACTACTTCAAGATGCTGATTAATATAAATTCTTTGAGACAATGAGTGACCTGTTTTGCTATGATTCCTGCTCTGTTCCGCATAGAATATACAACCCTGAAATTATGTCAAATTCAGGTACATTTTTGTTGGCAATGAAATTATGCCAAATGATCAACAAGCCCAGTTTGTGTTCTAGGCAATGCATAATATCTATGCTACACTTGTATCATTCAAGGTACACACAAAAATTAAGGTTTCAAGTGCCATAAAATTGTCACTATTTCAAGTTCATGGTGTTGAATGCTTATGTTTAAGTGCAAAGTCCTTGTACACAATTAAATGGGAATAAGAACTAGTGGAAAATTTAAGTGCAAACCTTGTTGAATGCTACAAATGCTACAGTCTGAGCAAATAGATAGAATGGCAAATCCTTTGCAAAACAGAAAAATAAGAACCAGCTGCACTATGAACTGCGGCAAAAATGAGATATGCTTTTCCATCACTGAAATATCATAACCATAGTGAAGATAGATGTGATAGAAATAGATGGAGAAGTTGTGCCTTGGGTCTGTTCTAGTAAGGTGGTATAGTAGTGCAAGGCTCTAACATAAATTATCAACAGAGGAAAGGCAAAAGTCAAATTTAAATTTATTTGTTTGCTATGTTTGATGAAGATCTTAAAGGCCCTGTTGAAACCGGAAGCCATTTTGGTTTGTTTCACCCCAACAAAAATCCAAAGTATTAACTTAGCTTTACTAGCTGCTCAGAATCAGATGTTCTGAACTCTTATTTTTCGGGTGCAATTTAGAAAGCTCTTATATTAGGACATGTAGCTTCTCATTTGTGAGGTCAATTACGACACGTTGTATAATAGAATAAATATAATATGAAATAAGATATATTTGAACTTTAATATGATAAGATGTTTCAGTTTTGAATGAAAAGTGTCCGATGTGCTTACTGTTATTATTGTTCCTTTTACCCTATTATTATTATTATTATTGTTGTTGTTGTTGTTGTTGTTGTTGTTGTTGTTGTTGTTGTTGTTGTTTCAAAATTAAAAAATCAGTAATAAATTTAGATTCTATAATATTTTTAGTGTTTTAGTTTTCTCTTGCTATAATCATTCTCGCGTCTCACTTAATTTTTTTTTTTTGGGCAATATTTACTCATTATAACAAATAGTAGATCTGTTTCAACCCAATTTCAAAAACCCCAGCTGCTGCACCCTACCTCTTCTCCCCACTCCTTATACACTTTATAACCCACGCAGCCCTAGCTCACTAATATGGCCTATCTTTGTTGTCGCCGAGGAGAACTACTCATCTCTATCCTTGATTTTCAGGTTACAGAACCTGCCGGTCACGTCACTCTCTCTATTATTTTGGTAGTCGTCGGTTCAGGACTGCTATTAGGCTGGCCCTCTCTGTTCCGGTAACCACCCCAATTTCTTCCAATAACATTTGTGATGTTCTAATGTGATTGCAGTAGGTGTTCGAACAAGTCAATGAAGTTTATATGAATACTTGTCTGTCAAATAGAACATGCATTTAATTGGATGAATTAGTGTGATTTTTAATTATTAATTGATTATTATAGTCATTGTGGGACTTATAAGAAGCATTGGATATTCAAGATATCTTGCTATCTGTCAATTGTTGTTGGGAAACAGGTGGTGTGTTTACTTTCACAATTTAGGATGAGAGGTGGACTATAGGTTCATTACTACTACTGCGATTAACTTGCATATCTGTTCCCATGAAGCTTCCTATTTTAATATGTTTTGATGTTCTTGGGATCATAATAAGCTTGCATTTATGGTGGGTGTCTGGAGGGCATTGAATGAATTTGATTCTCATAAGTGTCTTTAAAATCTTAAATCCTTTAATATTGCTGATGTTTTCATGAGTAGTCCTAGAGTTTAGGAGTTCTTCATATTATTATTCCATCTATGTGTTGATATTGAGATGGCTTTTTCTTACTGTGTCAATATTCTCTTAGGGTATAATTGGGAAGAAAGGATGAAGGGTAGAGATTTTAGGGATTAAGAACACACAGCTATAGTTTGAAAATTTGTTATTAACCAATTACTATATAAACAAAATAAAATTTGAATTCTAACATTTATTTAAATAAATTAATGAACTAATTATTAAACTAACCAAGCTTAATTTTTTATAGTAATAAAATTATCATAACTTCATAAGGAAAAGTGCTAAAACAAGGTTCTTCATTATTACAGAAAGAGAAATAGCACTCACCAAACACCAACGGCTGTGATCCTTCCATGTACATTTGATATATTCATATCATGGTATATACATAGTTACTTAGCTAGCACAGTAGGCGTGTTATGTGTCGTAACTTCCCCCCTGCGAACACATTACCATTGGTACACATTATTAAAAGCATTTTGTGTTTGGACTTTGGTCATGAACAAATCAAGAATAGAGTCATGGGTGAAACATTATTTTATTTTTTATATTATCAAAGTATGCTTCCTTTTTAACTTTTTTCTTTTTTTACTAAAATGGAACATTTTATTGAGATGGCTTTTCCATACTGTGTCAATATTCTCTTAGGATATGCTTGGGAGTTTGATCTAATTGGGAAGAAAGGATGAAAGGTAGGGATTTTAGGGATTAAGAACACACAGCTATAGTTTGAACATCTCTCTTCTCTTGCCACACGAAATTCCACTCATTGAAAACACTAGGTATATCAATTTGCTTGCATGTAGTGGGTCTAAGCACAATATAGTCCTGTCCATTGTGTGAAGTTTACTAGGCTTTATATTTTGTTTATTTTGGTTTCATTTGGTGTTATAACTTGTTTTTGGCCTTCAAGGTTCATGATTTGCTTTTGTAATGATGAATCTCGCTTAGTCCAATTTTGGTGCACTTGTATTGTGCTTGTAAATGCATTCAAATAACTGTATTAATTAATCACCAAAATTCTGTGCAGATACACTCATAGATGCATCAATCATTTAGTTTTTCACATTGCTGATTATTCTGAAGTACCGGGCAATATTGTTCAAATGCATCTTTTAAATTTTGGAAGCAAATCATTACTATTGACTACTAAAGACCCAGATTATGAAACATGTATTTACCTTCTGCTTGAGTGATTTTTTCTGTTATAATTGTTGATTAATGCTGTTCGAACTTGCTCATGGTTACTAACAAATCATCTTAATTGGATTTTAATTTGACTTGATTTTTATCCTAACCCCCTGGTGTTAGGGCGTTAAGATGGCTAGGAAAGGTCGGTACACAAAAAAGCCAAAATCAGGACCAGGATGTCAGCAACCTCTAACCGCTCCGCCTTCGGCCTCTGGTTCCCACTAGGCTAACTCTCAAGTCCTCCCGGCCAGTGGTGACGGTATCCCTCCAACTTCCCGCCCATTTCGTCCACCGCGCAATAAACCAAGGCCTGCTACACGGATGAGCGCAAATAACGTTCACAACTCGGAGCTAGGCCAGGAGACCCTTTTGAAGGGTAATGCTCCAGAGGTAGAATCTCGTGATCATGAGGTTGACGACCACTTTAGTGCTTCTGGAGCTCAGAGTCGCAAAAGACACAAGACTACAGAGTTTTGGATAGTTAAGATCATCGGTAACGTATTTTATAATTTTTCTATAATCGATTTGAGCTATGTTATATAATTTTTTTTCGTGCATAATATCAACAACAGATGCACACATAAGGATTTATATTTGGCTTATAGAATCTGATGGCACAGTCAAGCCGGCAAGATTAAGCGTGAGGGAGGCTATGGAACGGCCTAATGGTAGAAGGATTGTGCTCAGATTCAACAACGAAATGCAGCCAATTGGAGACGAGGCTGGACTGTTGAGTGGGGTGCTTGGTCTGCTGGGATCTAACTATGAAAAATTTTCTATCGGTAAGGAAAGTTGCCATAAGGTTACCACTAAAGACAAGGTTTATAACGAATGTGTCAAGGTAAAGATTTATATCCCCTTTGTAATAAATCTGCTTATTGTTCAATTATTGACAAATTGTATTATATGTGTAGCAAATTTTTCATTTTGATGAAGATAGTGAAGGCAGTATCAAGAAATATATTTTGAAAAGTATGGGAAGGTCTTGGAAGGAAACAAGGCTGAGGTTGTATAATGCCTTTTTACGAGCCAACATTCACATTTGAGCAGAATATTGAGCACCGTCCACCGGGAATTGATCGAGAGCATTAGAGAGAGTTCCTAGAATATCGCACCAAAGCTGAGACGAAGGTAATCTAGTATACCATTGGTAGAAAACACAGCAATTTATGTTGCATTGAGTCCTTTTAAATCAGTATCTAATCGTGACTTTAATTTGGCACTTATGGACCAATAGGAGAAGTGCAGGAAGAACGCGATTAATCGATCAAAACAACTATATACCCACACTGGCGGTTTGAAAAGCTTCACACGGCGGATGGAAGAAGATGTACTCCACTTGTTATTCACTGTTTGGACTATCTATATGACTTAAGTTTCCTTGATTGTGTGGAATACGGTAATGGCGTAAACATTGTTGTTACAGTATGAAGAACAAGGAAGGAGAGTCGGTAGAGGAGAGTTATGGATCACAGTGCACAAAGAAAATGATGGCTCCTATATGAATGATGAAGCAAGGGCAATTGGTGTAAGTACTACTTCTCAGAAATTTTCAATAAAATTATGTTTTCAAATACGTTAATAGTTTAGTTCTCTATTATATTTTGTTCTATTTTTCTTTGCTGACTGGTTTGGACTTGGGTTGGAAACAGCAAGAAGATATTCAAAGATGAGTTTCTATTAATCCTAATTCAAAATGGACCAAAGGAAATTTTCATTTTCCAATGCTGGTTACTTTTATTTAGTTTGCTAATTTACCTCAGTTGTTTCTAGAGTGTTTAAACTTCTATGTAATTTAGAGACAGTTGGGTTGAAATTGAAATAATTCAATTTATGTTATTCCTTATTTCTTTTTATAGTGTTAGCAACATCCTATGTGACGTGCGTTATTTTGGTTGTTTTACATAAGTTACTTTCGAACCATATATTTTTCTCTCATATTTGACTGAGTTTTTATTGACATAGACCAATAAATGCTATGATTGTATTTGCTAATTTGTATCTGTAGGAAAGAATTGAGGAGATTGAGCAACAGGATGAATCTTCTAGAGTGTTATCTCAAAATGACTCCATTGCTCAGGTTTTGGGTAAAGAGAAACCGAGTAGAGTACGTGGTGTGGGTTTCGGTCCGACTCCTACCCAACTCTTCGGTTCGAATTCACATGTGCCAGGCAACAGAGTCGAAGTAGAGGAGACCCAAAGGAAGCTGTTTGCACTACAGGCAGAATTGGAAGGCAAGAAGTTGAAGAGGAAGGTGATGGAGGACGAGGTAGCAGTAGAGAAGAAAAAGATGCAGGCGATGGAAAGAGCTCTGATTTATCTTTTTCAAAGGCAGGGTGAGGAGCTGCCACGAGACATCACTGTAGGGATGAGTTCCGTGAAATAATAGAGTGAACAATAATAGTAGGATTAGAGATATTTTGGATCGAATCAAGTATTTTTTTTTTTTAATTAGACTATGCAACTCTTTGCAAGAGATTTGTACTCTTCATATTTTTATGAATATATTATTTTAGCTTGCAGATAATTTATTTATTTTTTCTACAATTTTACATTCTAAGGTCTAAAATATTAACACTTAAGATATTAAAAAAATCTAAAAAGCCACAAAAAGAAAAAAAATAGTTTTGATATTAAAAATTATACGATTTTTTAATGAAAATTCAAATTTCCTGTTTTTTAATTATTCTTAATTTAGCGGCGGTTTAGAACCGCAGGAAAGTCGTCCAAAGTAACTGGAAAATTGTCAAAGATTGCGGCGGTTTGTAACCGCCGAAAAATGCTTCAGAAAAAACAATACCGTTTTGTTGCGGTTATAATAGCGCAGCAAAACAAGCGGCATCATGAAAAGATCAAAGTGAATAGTGGCGGTTTTGGAACCGCCGATGAACATGCTAGTAATTGTGTCACCCACGTTTGGCGACGGTTTTATGAACGATTGCCGTGAAATATTGATTTGGCGGCGATTATGCCAGCGGTTACTGAAAACTGCCGCCAAATATAATTCCCGCGCTCATAATCGTGGTGGTTGGAAGAGCCGCCAGCCTTTAATTTTGCGGCGGTTTAAAACCGCCACTAATCATTAAAAAAAATGCTGCTATGCTCCGCCTCTGCTGTAGTGAGTGAGCATTATATATTTAAATATTTTTTTATAAAATATATAATTTTTGGTGGAGTAAGCATTACATCTTACATTTAATTATTTAACTTTACTTGAAAGAACCAAAACAGAGAAAAGAACAACTATGTATAAAATGCTTACTTCTCTTAAGTTTATATTACATATTTAAATATTTTTTTATAAAATATATTTTAATATATCACTAGAGTGATATAATATTTATTTTTTTAAACCTTATTTGGAGTTTAGAATTGTAATGTTTTTTGGAAGGTAGTGATATAACTATGTGGGTATATACTTTATAAATTATAACCCTTATATGCTTCAAATATGTCATTAAATTACAACAGAAATCGATGAAAGAAAAATAATAATAATTTATGCTGAAATAAAAATATAATCAAATATACGTCACATTTCAATTTTAAATTATACAAGAAGACAAATCTCATAGTAATAATTCTAGAGACAACATAAATATATAAAATAAATAATAGTGCTTTTTCATTTCACAATGTCTATTGTCTCGAAAAACTTTTTATTCAATACATTTTTTATTCTTATATTTTGATGTAAAATTGTACTTTTACTATTATCCTCAATTAATTCTTATTTTTTTAATGATTGTTTAAATTATAAAATGATAGATATTTGAGGTTTATAGGAATCTATTCTTGATGAATATGAGAGAGAATGGTGGAAACATGTGAAAGTATTTTTTTGCTATTCAGCTATTCAGAGAGATAAAAAATTAGGCAAATTTTTTGGTATAAATTGAAAAAATATCCATACATATAGATGTTGAGGTGTGTGTATACCAGGCACCAACGCATAGCTTTTTTTTTTCTGAGTCACATGGAAAACTGTAAACCTAAAAGCGTGTGACTGCAGGTTGATGTAAATGGATTGTCATAACTGGTTGCATGTTTAATTCAGAAAAACAATTGTATTAATCTGAGTGATTATAGTTTTTAGAATTGGGCTGAACTTTTTCAGGTTTGCTTAGTCTAAATGGACTTTTTATTTTGTATGATATGAGATTATGCAGTCAGCTCTAAATTTTCTTTTTATCATTATGTTCTGATAATATAAAAAATTGTTTGGATTTTACATTCTTAAATGAATTATGAAAGTAAGAATATGTGGGACATTATTTTGAACTTTGACAAAAAAAAATGATCCATGACCCAAAAAAATTAAAGAAGAATGAGGAGATAATGCTCTCACTATTTAGTTCGTTTGATAAAATGACATTTCAAAGTTTTTTTATGTATAAATTAAGAATAATTATTTGATTGTTTCCCAAAAAAAATAGAGAATAATATGAAATATATGTACCTATTAAAATTTTGATATTTTTAAATATTTTAA
>NC_029789.2:124103204-124106447 GCF_000816755.2 Arachis ipaensis | reverse complement strand
TATATTATTGATTGGATATAATTAAAAAAAGTATTATACATACATACATACATGCATTTCTAGTAGTGTTTAGAACACTAATCAAGTCTTAAGAGTTTAAATTTCTAATATCCATCAATTAATACATGTTATACATAAGTAAAAATGGTTGAATATTTGAATCTTATATCAATCATCTAAAAACAATTAGTTAGGATGTGGTAGGGAGGTTCTTTTTTTTTTCAAATTAAAGAACCGGCCGGTCCGATCCGGACATTTTTATTAAATTCTGAATCCATTCATGATAATTTAGTTGTCTGTTTCACATCTTTTCGAGAAGGTATACATGATCTTTACATAACATTACAATGAATTGATTGCTAATATACAATTTTCAGTAATACATCTTACGTATCTACACAATATATACAGGCTGAAATATTACCATTTTAACAGGATTTTACTGGAAATATAAATATAAAAAAAGTTATGATTCTCTTTTAGCAACTAAATTAACACACAAGGAATATGTAATATATACAAAATAGAAAAAATAGCAAATTATTGCAGAGGAGAAAAAATTGAAGAATCCATATTGACATCAGTAGAAAGTTGGTTTGAAAGGTGATGGTGGTTCTTGCTCTTCTCCAAAGATATCTGGTTAAAAATAATCACTTCACACAATAGCATCAAGTTATCAACTTGAATTGAGTAATTAGTAGGAATACTCTGAATAAATGAGAAAATTATGATAAAATGTTATAAATATCAATATAATTTTTTACAAGTCTATTTAAAAGAGTAAAAAAATTATGTTTTTAATCTGATAATTTTATTTTAAATGATTTTTTCTGTATTTTTATGCGATTAACAAAATATTAAAAATAGTCTAAAGATATTTTTTATTATTTTTTATATGTGTTTTATAAATAAATTTTTAGATAACCCAATAAAAGACTGAATTAAATACATGAATTATTTGTCATTAAATGTGTATTTTTATCAAACTAAAATTAATTTTAAAAAATAAAATTTTGTTCATTTTTTGGGTCAAAATATTAATTAAATTTTAACATTTTATATTATGTTGTTACTAATTCAGGATTTTAATTTAATTTTTTTACCAAAAAAAATATAATGCTATTCTAAAATTATTAGAACTTTTGGGTGGAAAAACTTATTAGACTAATTGGGCTTTAATAAATGGGCTATTATAAGGCCCAATAATTTCTAAAAAAGAACTAAATCCGAAAACCTAACGGTATAACCGTATAAGAGAATAATTATCTTGGTAAAAAAAATGCCGGACCATTGAATCATTCACCCACAAAGTTTGTATTCTAGCTACAATCTATCGTTGTTTATATTGATTCTATATGCATTTATGGCTCCATGCTGGATCGCTCTTTTTTTCGAAGCAGGGAATTACGAAATTCTATAGATTAAGGGATAGAATTTTATTGTAAAAAAATTCTCTCTGCGTATCATTTAGCCAATTTTTTTTTTTTTTTTGAGCAAGGTAGTTGTTAGTTTTAAAAGTATGTAGAGTTGTTTTCTTTTGGACATGGTCACATGGATGTAGAGAAGTGTTTTTTTTTTTTTTTCGGGTTAACGGATGTAGAATTGTTGAATTAATTTATCTGTAGCTTAAATATGATGGACTAATTATAAATAGTAATAGATAAAAGCTTGAAGCCCATAATTTAATGGGTTATAGGCTAATAGTTGGTCAGTTATGAAATTTTTAACAAGTCTGTGTTAAATTCAGTGGAATTAATGTTTTTATGTTGGGCCTGTTGCCCATCATATATACCCTAAAACAGTTTTTATGTTAACTTTAATACAAAATGTTTTTTTTTTTTTAATTACAGTAGTTAGATAAACTAAAAGTAATGCTGGAATATTTATAAACTTTCATTTATATTTATATTTATATAATAAGAATATAAATTAGTTATTTATCTTTGTATTTTATGTATTTATTTATGATTTTATATATTATTTTATAAAAGGATGAACCAGTAATTTGAAGGAATTGATGTTTCATTCAGTTTTTTCAGAATATTGATTATGAGTTTATGACATAGCAGGTAAGGTATATTATACGACATATGCACAAAAGATATAAATATATAAAAGAAAGGTATACATGTAACAACACTCCTGTTCTAATATCAAGAGTTATAACTCAAATAGTATAGTCTCTCTATACTTATCTAAGAGGTCGCAGGTTTGAGTCTCTCTATCTTTGGTAAAACACTCCTATTCTAATAATATTGCTTACATCTTTTAGGAACCAAAATTGTGTAATATAATATGTATATATACTTTAATTCGTTAAGTTGTATCCATGTCATATTTTAAATATAATACTTATTTGATATTCATATTTTTTGTATTTAATTATCATAATAAAAAATTCTTAACATCCATCTATTACGAAAAGGAATTGGGAGAAATTTAATGTACAAAATTTTCTCTTTTAAAATATCCTTCATCGTCATATAAATTCATAAAAAATAACATTGTTGCTATTTTTAACACTTAAATTCAAAAGCTCTTAATTAGAGTGTAAAATACTTATATATCATCTATAATAGTATCATATTTGTTATTATTATACACCTTTAAAAAAATGAAAAGTATATTGATATATAGATAAGTTAGTGATGTTAAGACACTTATAAAGTTAATCTACTATTCATTAATATCTATAAGGAAAATGCCCCACTTTTGGTTTATTAAAAAAAAAAGGAATTGAAAGCAAACGGCCTTTTTTCTCTTTCCCCCCCTAACATATGTTGTGATAATATGCTTTTTAAGTTAACATAAAACTCAATGCTTATTCCTTTAAATACAACTATAAAGACCAGCCATCAAACTACTGAAATAATGAATGGAAATTCTAAGCGCATAAAGAATTATACTAAATTACCACTAACGATATTCTTAGTCTGATAATTTTGGTTACCACAAATAACTCGAAGTGGATGGTCCTCAACCATTTAATAGTGAGTGGTGATGGTGAAGAGTTCTTATAGCTAGTAGTACTACAAAGTGGAATAATAAGGCTGTCTTTCCTTTCATGAAAATTACGTATATTCTAATGTATTAGAAATGATCTTTTTCAAACATTGAAAATATCGATCATGTATTTTTATATGATTATACCTACATTTATTGTGTACTGAGATTTTAAGTATATAAACCCCCCTCCCCCCTCCCCCCCCCAAAAAAAATTTTGACTAATATTTTGTAAACAAT
>NC_029789.2:124100701-124103036 GCF_000816755.2 Arachis ipaensis | reverse complement strand
AAAGAGAGTAAGTACTAAAGTCTAAATTTTAAATTTTGAAAATATAAAAATAAAATATTAATTAAATATTCATTAATATTGACAAAAAATATTAGTCTCTTGATATTTCTCTTCCTAGAATAATAGTTTTTATTTTTGGGTGGGTACTAGAATAATAGTTATTTTAAACCATCTATCTGATAATTGCGGCATTGCATGCGTCTCATTCCCTAAAACACAAAGGTGGCGCCACCAACCCACAAACTTTTTTTTTTTGTTTTTCCATCATGGTCTTAATTTTAGACCATATACTGAATAACAGTTGCCCACACTTCAAAAACATATCCAAAAAAGGCAAAGTCCTTGTTATGCGCAACTCTTGCACCCCCATTAATCTTCCTTTTATTTATTTTATTATAATCACTTCACACAATCATCACTCTTCCATCTTTCTAAATGATGAACCTACCGTTAATCTCATTTCTGATAAAAGTACATAGAAGAATAATAAGTTATTGAAATGGATATTATTATCTCATTTTAGTAATTTCATTTTAATATATTCCATTGTAATTTTATTTGAATATGTACGCTCAGTGACCATGTATATAAATACCCACAATGTTTTGTCAACGTTTTAGTTTTTCCCTCAAACTTTAAAATATTTTAATTTTGTCGTAATATTTTTAAAGTGTTTCAATTTTGTTTGTATATTTAAATTATTAACGGTTAATTATTAGCCAAAAAGCATAATATATGGTTAGTATGGTTATGTTGCTTTGACGAACGAAAAGCCGACACCTGGAGAGAGAGTAGATTGTGTTGAAGTTGTTGACTGGCTTAGAGTTACGGGAACTAGGTTAATGAAGCATAGTAAATTTCATTGCATGAGGTGTTGCAATTACAATTTTGACTATGGGCCATCCAATAATAGCATTAAAGAAGTAAGAGATAAAAGGGTATTCTCCGGAAAAGAAAAGATAAATCAATAGATAATTCTTGCAACAAATCATAATAAACAGCACCTTCTTAGCAGTAGTACTTGAAGATTAGTATATTTTATGATTTATAGTTATTAATTAATTATTATTAATACTTTTAATAATATAAAATTATATTTAATAATATGATTACATATTNNNNAATAAAATATTGATCCTTGAGACTTGTTGAATGTCTACCGACATTATCCACCACCTCTACAGAACTCTCAAACGAAGATAAAATTACTCTTTTCACTCCTTTTGAGACATATAATACCAAAATAGAAAATACGACGGTTAAAAAAAGCGATTTATCGCCAAAAGATAATTAATCCATTATCATTCAACTAAACAACAAACAACACTAACGTCACGTGTCGAGTCTCCATTTGACGATCAAAATATAATTATCTGTAGACAGACCTAACATAAAATTTGGAGAGGGATCAAAATTTAATTTTCTAATATAAAAAAAAAAAAAAAGCTAAACCAAAAATTATATATAGTTTATAAAAACAAATTAAAGTTTAGGAGAGCCATTGCCCTTCTTACCACGAGAGGTTCCGTCCCTGCCTGAATTGTAGTTACTATAGAACTGACCTCTCTCTCTCTATATACTTTTTCTATATTCCTAAATTATCATTTGTAAAGAGTGATATTAGGAAGATGAGAGTTAGAATATCTACTCTCGATCGTAGTCATCTATCAAAAGAATTTTTTTTTCTTAATTTAGATTTTGGCAAGATGAGAGTTAGAAAATTTGTGCATTGACGAGAGGATTAATAATAAGAAAAGTATAAGTAGACAAAAAATTTGAAAATTTCAATAAAAAAAGATCACTTTTAAACTTTGATAAGTACTTTTAATTAAAACTGAATTTGGGAATTTATTTTATCGCTTTAAGTGGAAACATTCCTCCCCAACTTCCATTCAACTTTTTCAAAAGCTAAAATACTACTTGGGAAAAAAGATAATTCATAAAGCTCTAATCTCCAATACCATGCATCATTTGCTCTGCTAGCTTAGGAATGAAGGAATTAAATATTGAGAAAAAATGGGGGAATTTGATTTGTTCTTTTAATATTATACTATTTGGTGAAAAGTATCATAGGGTTGACCTTTATTACCAAACTACGTTCCCTTTAATTTTTCGAATGCGCACAATTACAAATTAAAGATGTAATCCCATGCAGACTCCCTGAAAAGAAAAAAAGAAGATAAAACGAGAGTCATTTCTGTTATGGCGTATGTTCTAGGATACATAGAATCATAAAACGGATTTTCTTAAATAAATAAATAATTATATGTTACTATTTTACATAAAAATATAACTATTTTATGTTTTAACTCTTATATTATTTTTTGAGGCTATA
>NC_029789.2:124085737-124100335 GCF_000816755.2 Arachis ipaensis | reverse complement strand
TTATAATTTTGTAAAATCACAAATTTTTCAAAATTTAAACAAAAACACAAAGTTCAAATTTTATTTGAATTTAAATAGAGATATTTTTTATTGAAATTTATTTTTAAAATGAATAGAGAGTAAATAGATGAGATTTATATCAATTAGATGTTGAATTTGTGTTAAATATACGTGCATTAAAACGTTGGTTTAGGAAAAAATATTTATGAGCAGTATGGATGTGCGTTAAAATATAAGTGCATTATAAACAAGGTAACGTCTGTGGTGGCTGATGTATATTGATGGCTAAGGTGGTCATAACAAGTGAATCAATGTGAAGAAGACATCTATAACGTTTGAACATAGAGAATGGACATTGACTTTTTTAAATGCAGTAAATTATTTGGCGCATAAAATTAGAGTAATTAACATGAAAAAAAAATCAATAATGTAATTTTATGGAAAAATTGATAAAGATTGGTTCTGGGTATAGTATAGTGATTGGAAAACTAGGATTCCAATTGAGATTGGAGGTCAAGTATCGGAGGGTTAAGCCCCAGCGCGGCCAGTAAGCGTGCCAGTGAGAGGAGAACAACTAATTAGTGAAAGAAACAACCAAGGTTGCGAGAACCAGACCGGTCAATAAATCGGTGAGGTCACTGGTTTAATGGTTCACTGGTTCGACCGGAGTTCAACCGGAGTTCAACCGGTTTAATTAAATATTAAATAAAATTATTAAAAAATTTAAAATAATCTTAAGTATATAAATTCAATCTATAACAATCAGAAAATCAAAGACCAGAAAACAACTTCAGAAAACCATAAAAATAATGAAACAGCAAGCAACTAACATAACCTCAGAAGCAGCTAACAGAAGCAGCAAAACAGAAGCAGCAAAACATATTCAAAATAAAAAAATAGCCGAGCTCACAAAATAAGAAGCAAAACATATTCATCATGATTCATGAAGCAGCTAACATAAGCAGCAAAACATATTCAAAATCAAAAACAGCAATCATGAAAATAATGAAACAGCAAGCAGTTAACAGAACCTCAGAAGCAGCTAACAGCTAACAGAAGTAGCAAAACATATTCAAAATCAAAAAACAGCCGAGCTCACAAAATAAGAAGCAAAGCATATTCATCATGATTCATGAAGCAGCTAACATAAGCAGCAAAACATATTCAAAATCAAAAACAGCAATCATGAAAATAATGAAACAGCAATCAAAATAAGAAGCAGCAAAAAATATTCATCATCATTCATGAAGCAGCAAAACATATTCAAAATAAAAAACATCAGAAAATCAGAATCCAAAATCAAGAACGCAGCATAGAACAGGCGAGCTCACAGAACCTCAGAAAATCAAAATCCAAAATCAAGAAGGCAGCATAGAGGAGACAAGAACAGAGTCTTACCGGCGAATGAGGAGGCGGGCTCGGCCAGTGGTGCTCGCGGCTGCTGTGGATGGTTGTGGGTGGCGAATGAGGAGGCGGGCTAGGTGACGTTCGGCGACGAGGAGGCGGGCTCGGCCGGTGGTGGTCGCGGCTGCAGCCATGCATACGCACAACCCTCAAAAGTTGAAAAAATGTGTTTTTAAGTGTTTTAACCATTCTTTTGGCCTTTTAAATCTTTATAAACGAGGATAGAGAAGTTAAGATTGAGAATTTAAGAGTTGGGTTAGTGAATTGAGAATGGATGATGGAGTAAGTATGATGATGAATGGTAAATGATTATGATATTGAGGGATGAGGATGAATGAATCTGATTGATATATGATGAGAGTGAGTATGATATTTAGAGGTGATGAACGACTGATTTTGATGTAGATATGAAGAGAATGGTTTTGAAAATGATTGACTTGTAGTGGAGTGATTCCACTTGTTGCAGCGGAGTGATTCCGTTTGCTTTTGATTGTCGTAGAGTGATTCCATGTGCTGCAATAGAGTGATTCTACTTACCTTTGATTGCCGTAGAGTGATTCCATATGCCGCAGTAGAGTGATTCTACATGTGCCACAGTGAAGTGATTCTGCTTGCCAGATGAACCTGTCTAGGTAGATGCAATGGAGTGATTCCGCTTGCTCCGAACATGTCGGGTTTGGCTGTATAACAGACAGATGATATTATTGGCCATAGGGCAGGCATGCATCATTTGCATTAGTGTGTTTTTGTTTGGGTGTGCATCTTATATTTCGTTTGCTATCTGAATAACTGTATCAATCTGTTATTTGATCTAATTGCTCTACCTGTACCCTCTATTTGTGTATTCTTTGTATTGTCTTGTATGTGTTTGCACAACTGAGAGATTCTTTATGCTGACAGTGGTGATGCTAAGGGTTGTTATTGATGAGAGGTGATAATTTGAGAATTGTGAAAAAGACTGGGAATTAATTAATAATCTTGAAACTAAATTTTAATATTGAATAATTAAATGAGTTGGGTATCCAGGTTATTGAGAGAGATGATAACTTGTATAAGTAAAGATTGAAAATTAAAGACCACTAATATAGTTGAGATTTAGTTTATTCGGCGACGAGGAGGCGGGCTCGGCCGGTGGTGGTCGCGGCTGCTGTGGGTGGCACTCGTGGCCTTCGTGGGTGAATGGAGGCTGGCGCCGAATGCACTTGGAGAGGGGAAGAAAGGGGAGAATGGGAGATTAGGGTTAGTGCTGTGGCAATTGGCATAGTGGGTTAGGTCAGGAGCTTGGGACTTTCGCGTACGCCTTTCTTTTTTTTTTTTTTTAAAGCCAAAACGACGTCGTTTGGCTAGTGAAGTTGCAAACCACTAAACCGCCAAAAAACCGGACAGTTCTTCCGGTTCGTCGGTTAATTGCCGGTTCGACCGATTTTTCCATCGGTTTTTTGCCAGACGGTTTTCCACGTTACCCGGACTGGCTAGGTAACCGGTTCCAGTTTTTCTAGTTGAACTAGCCGGTTCGGTCCGGTTTTTAGAACCATGGAAACAACTAGTTCGATATTTTTTTTTATAGTGATTTACGTATTTTAACTTACTAGATTTAAAAAAAAAACAAAAAATATTTTTTGGGGTTATGGATAGGGATAATTCCACTAACTTCCTCCCTTTTATCTCACTCAATCGTTCCTAATCCTAATCAAGATAACTAAGAACACTTCTTCTTAGTGAGGCGTTTCCTCTACCAATAACGTGCGCTGCTGGATGACGGAATAGAGTAGAATGTTGGTGAGCCATTGAACACTGCTGCCATAGAAACGGGTTACTCTTCGCCTGCACCAATACTTCCTTTTCCGTTCTTCTCTGTTGATTGGAAGAGAAGAATGCTAGATTGCTTGTTCTGGGTCTCACCATTGGATGATTCTGTCTCTCCTTTGGTAGGATTTTTTTTGAAATAAAATAAAAAAATTTAATATTTCTCCAAACACCATTTTTAAACTTTAATTCCCCAAATACGATTTTTTTTAGAGCAAGTTTGCCGCACCCCGACAAACTCTATAAAAATTATAGAGTTCGCCCTGACCCCGCTAACTCCCTTCAACTTTTTTTGAATCCCATGTTTTTAATCCATTCTAATCCATTATAATCATCTCCAAATAGTATATAGATATACAAACAGTATATGGGAGTACAGAAAAATACATACGCAGACAACAAGCATGACTTCTTCAAAGATATTTTTAATTATAAATTAAAAAAAGCCATATTTAACAATGGCAACCATTATCATCGTCTCCAGAAATATACAGATACACAGGAATACGCCATATTTAACAAGAAATTTTTTAATTATAAGTCGTATTTTATTTTTAAAAAAAATTAATTTAAAAAAATAAGTCATATTTAACAAGAAATTTTTTAATTATAAGTCGTATTTTATTTTTAAAAAAAATTAATTAAAAAAAATAAGTCATATTTAACAAGCTATTGTTAAATATGACTAATTTTTTTTAATTTATAATTAAAAATTTTTTTGAAGAAGCCATGCTTGTTGTCCGTATATTTTTGTGTACTCCTATATCCTGTTTATAGATCTATATACTATTTGGAGATAATGATAATGGATTAAAATAGATTAAAAACGTGGTTCTCAAAAAAAAGTTGAAGGAGTTTGCCGGGATAAAGCGAACTCTATAATTTTTATAGAGTTCGTTGGAGTATGACGAACTTGTTCTAAACAAGAAAAAAATCATATTTAAAAAATTAAAATTTAAAAATAATATTTAAAAAAATATGAATTTTTTTTATTTTATTTCTGAAAAAAATCCCTCCTTTGACGCTCAGAATTTCGCCGGCAGTAGTATGCTTCTACTTTCAATACACCAAAACTCTTTTCATCAATCTTTATGCGCTCTTTCACGAACTCAGATGCAATACTGGCCAGATAACAAAAAAAATTGCTTTCGTGTTTTTTTCTTTTTTTTTATTATTTTTAAGAGATATTTTATTTTGATATGGTTTTTGTCTATACAATCTAAAATTCACATGAAATAATCAATTTTTTGGATTTAAAATAACTATACTGTTAGTGCCGTAAAACTTAGCAAATTATCGTACTTAATTATATTTAATCTTTTTTAATACTAACATTAAAAACTTTTAATACTTGAATAGATATGTCACATACCATTCACTAATTTACCGGTTAAAACATAGTCACTTTTAAGCATGACAATCTTGGTCATCATAAAACTCGCCTATAAACAATGATTCCATGTTCTTCTTTTATTGCAGTATAATATTATACAAAGTCAACGGGCAACGGCGGTCACATATATAATAATGTAATATAGACCAAGACCACTGCCTCAGCAGAGAAGGGCCTACTAATACAGCTACACATATATGTTTATGCCTCCATGCCATGTACATAACCCAAAATCTATTTTCAACTAACTACAAATATTTCTAGAGTACTCATTTGAAAGGATATGCATGACAACAAACCTCAATTTAAACAAACTGAAAATAATAGTAATAAATTGCGCATGACACTTCTCAAACCATAACAATGATAACTAGCTAGGTTTTAAGGTTTTAGATACATAGCTATATATCAAGGAGACATTATTAATGTGCTAGTTACGTGTATAGTTAAATGATGGCATGTTGAATCTTATTTTAATACACCATAACCACATTAAACATTTCTTTTAATTTTTTTCGATCTATTCCTAGAAACACCAAAACCCACTGATGGTTCTAGATGAACTTGAGAAGGGGATTGAATCAAGTTAGCTTAAAATTTAGAGTTTCAAACTCTGTTGCAGTGGAAGCTTAAGTTGTAGGAGATTATTTGAAATTATCTCATACGCAGAACATTAAAAGAGCAGAGAAGAAGAGAAAGGGGCCAGCATGTATCCTGGTTCGGATTCTCAGTACCATGAATCCTACGTCCAGTCTCCACCACAAACCATGGTGGAATTTTCAGTATAATCCTCAAATTACATACACCAATACTTATTGAATTACTCCCTAATTCAACTAGTATCTACCCCTAAGCTTTCTTCACCAAAGCTTAGCAACCCCTAAGTGCTAACCCAACTTGGAAGGGGAATCTACACAGATTCAATTCTCACCAAGTGCTAACCCAACTTGGCAAGGAAAATTAATCCTAGTTCATAAACCCAAATTACATCAGAAAAACAGTGGCTATTTTGCATCACTCTTGCCTTTTCTCTCTTGGCTTTTGAATCTCACATAAATGCCTTTTTCAAAACAGAAAATAACGCAAGACAGCCATAACATAAAATCAGAATTAAGCTTGCGTAGAAGAAAGAGATTCCAGCTTTGTGTTAGAGATGGTGCTCTGAATGTGTGTGCTCTCTTCCTTCACTTGAAATGATGGAATGAGTCTTCTTATATATCTCCAGCTTGCCTAGAATTTCTGCCTCTTCCATTTCCTTGTGCCAGCTGCTCGTTGGAGCTGTCCTTGATGGCATGCAGTCCTTTCTTCATCTTGCTCCACCACCTCTGCTGTCCGAGGAGCTCGACCACTACCTCTGCTGTCCTTGGTGTTTCTTTCTTCCTTGGCATGCTCTTCTTTTTCATTCTGCTCCATTTCCTAGCTGCTGTTGCTCTGTGCTCTTTGCTCGTTTTTGTTTTGCTCAACCATGATCCTAGTATGCTCAGCTGATGTCCTTGGGTTAGTGGTTGTCTAGTGTCCTTTCTTTCTTTTACAGACCCACACCTGTCCTTGCATGATACAGCTGTCCTCATATTGCTTTTAGCAAATATAATCATTTTATGTTACTGAATGGTGCTAAGAGGAATTGTTGGACTTGGTTACTGCACTAAGGAACAATGTGAGCTGCTTTTCTATTTGCTTTGATGGGCTGATGCATCATAAGCTAGTATACTTGGGCCTGCCACAATAAAGCACATATTAAACACTATTGGGCTTTCAACCCAATTGAATGTTTGTCATCATAGTGTAACCCAAAATCAAACTAGGCTTAACAATCTCCTCATTGATGACAAACATGATAAAATAGGGAAATTAAAGAAAAATTTAAATGAGTTAAGAACACTTCCCTTTGGTGACATTCGGATTGAGAGTTGCTCCCCTTGAATGCTAGCATTACTCCCCCTTGATCATGGCTTACATCTTTTCCTGAACAAAACTAAAAAATAGCCAAGACCAATATTTTCAAACATTGTTCTTAACTATTACTATTAATCCCTAAGCCAAAACTAACATTCCTTTTCTTTTCTCTCCCTTTTGTCATCAAGGGGGAAAAGAAAAAACCTGCACAAAATTTATTAGTGGCTAGTGCATATAGTCCAAGTAGCAGAGTGGTTTAAGTCTGTTACAGTCATCCAAAAGAAAGTAAAATAAACAAGTTCAAAATGAAAACAAGTCATATTCGCATATGAGATAACAAGAGCTAGGCATCAGAGTTGGATTCATCAGAGGTTCCATCGTCCTCCCCCTCATTGTCAGATGTGGTGAGGCCAACCTCAACATCCTCCACAAAGTCTCTCAGAATGCGAATCATTCCCTTGGTCTTCTTGAGAGCATTTTCCTCCAAAACTTGGTTCCTTTTGCGCTCAGCACCATGATGGAGAAGAAGGTCAGTCAGATTGATGAATTCTTCAAGCACATTCTTCAGAATGCGTGTCATGACCTTGATTGTAGTGGAGGTGGAAGGGGGGATCAGAGGATCCTCATCAACAGAGGGAACATCAGTGCTGTTATCAGTTCGGCGATGCCTAGGAGCTGTTTTCTTTACTGCACCACCTCCTTTGATATATGAGTTACAGTTTTTTGCAATTTCAGCCCCAAAATCAACATTGTAATATTGAAAATTTTTTGTAAGAAACATGCCATATGGTAATGCATTTTTGGTACTGACACAAGCATACATATGCCTTACAAGTAAATATGCAAAAGAGATGGGAATTTTTGAAAGCAGTGCATACAAAACCAGAGTGTCACAGAATGATACACGTTGAAAAGAGCCGCTCTGAGGTAACATGACATGGTTTACAATCCGGTACAGCTGGGCACAGACTGGACCAAGAGACTTATGAGTAGGAGTGTTACCTTCTAAGAGAGGGATATTGATACAGACAGTGCTTAGGGCATCAAAGTATGAAACACTGAGCGTTTCGTCCCACTTACCAGAGGTGTAGACATCAGGGCCTCGATCCTGGTAATCTAGGGCATTGCCTAGGTGATATTTGTCAAGAATAATCACTTTGCCTTTAACAAAAGAGGCGATTCTCCCTTCTTTGTAGGACATGTTGCTATAGAACTGTTTTATCAAATCAGGGTAAATTTTCTCTTTGATGGACAGTATGGATGTCCAACCTTGATATGCAAACAATGGAGTAAAGTTCAGACCTTTCCTACGGAGTTTGTCTAGATTGACAAGCTTAGAGGGACAAAAAGTACGCTTGTAAACATCTTTGCAGAAAAACAGGTAGTTCATGAGAGATTGAAAACGGCGACGATCAAACGACTCATCAGGAAAATCAGCATAAAAAGACTTGTAAGCAATAGGATTGGAGAGTCTAGGTTCAGCAACAGGACGAAGATCAAAGGCAATGACTGTACCGCGAGTATGGCAATCCTGAGTAGGGCGAGTCTCTTCATCTTCGTGAAGAGGCCTCTTTCCTCTGGAAGAGCTGGGTTTGGAAGAACTAGGCTGAGAGATGTTTGGTTGAGGAGGAGGAGGCGTAGGGCGAGGAGCAACTCCAGGGCGACGAGCAGTGGTCTTAGTGCGGGCCATGTTAGGAGAAGGGTTTGGTGGTGAAGGAGGTGAAGAATGAGTAGGTGATTGAGAGGGAGAAGAGTGTGTATGGTCAGAACGATGGTAGCCACTATGTGAACCTCTGCGAACTGCTCTTTTCTTTCGTGCCATTTTATAGAGCACTGGTTCGGAGAAGATGAAAGAGTGGAGAGTGGAGAGTGTGGTGTGAATGGATGCATGCAGTGGGAAGTTATTATAAACTTAGAGAAGTGTAAAGGTTGCACCTTGAAAAGATAAAAATTCCATCTTTGAAAACGTTTTAAAAGTAACAGCTGTAACTTTTGTACGTTTGAAATAAGGACAAAATGCAAACAAAGAGGAAATTTAATAAAAGGATGCAAATGAAGTGAGACCCAATTAAAGCACAGTGCAAATGACAAAAATTTTGAGACTGACAAAAAAATAACGAAGTGAGTCCAGTTGTCTCAAAAACTTAGAGATTGAATTTAAGCCCAAAAAAATAGAAAGCCCACTTTCAGTGAAAATTGAAAAAGCCCCAAAGTGTTCCATAAAGAAAAAGCTCATGGGTGCAAAGACTGCTTTAGCACTAGACGTCCATCATGTATTGTGTTCAGATTTGAATCCATTGGCTTCATGGTGATTTAAAGAAGTCTGCTCATCATCTGCCTAAAAAAAAAATCTCACCGCGATTTATGAGATAAAACAAAAAAATCTCATGATCAGAATCATTAAGAGAACAAGGATGAAGTAAGAATGCCCAGTTCAGTTCTCAACTTGCAGAACCTCTCCTCTATCAATGGTTGAATATATCAGCTAGCTGACCTTCAGAATTAACAAACTGAATATCTAAATTTCTATTTTGCACATGTTCTCTTATAGAATGAAAACGAACTTCAATGTGTTTTGTTCTTGAGTGCAAAACAGGGTTTTTGGAAATATTAATAGCACTCATGTTGTCACAAAATAATAGAATATTTGAGACATTCAATTTATAGTCAGCTAGTTGAGTTTTCAGCCATAATAATTGAGAACAACAAGAGGAGGCTACAATATACTCAGCTTCGGCTGTTGAAAGTGCTACTGTAGCTTACTTTTTGCTAGACCAAACAATGAGAGATTTCCCAAGAAAGCAGTACATGCCACTTGTGCTTCTTCTATCAATTCTATCCCCAGCAAAATCTGCATCACAGAAACCCACTAATTTAAAAGAATCAGTCTTAGGAAACCATAACCCATAATTAGTGGTACCAAGTACATATCGGATGATCCTCTTGACAGCAGAGAGATGTGACTCCTTAGGCTTTGATTGAAACCTTGAGCAAACTCTAACACTTTGAATGATATCAGGCCTTGAGGAGGTTAGATACATTAGGGATCCAATCATCCCTCTGTAACGTGTCTCATCAACATCTCTACCATGTTCATCCTTATCAAGCTTGATTTAGGATGCATGGGGGTTCCCATAGGCTTAGCACAGTCCAGCCCAAACTTCTTGACAAGTTCCTTTGCATATTTTTCTTGATGTATGAATATGCCTTCAGCAGTTTGCTTGATTTGCAAGCCTAGGAAGAAATTGAGTTCTCCCATCATGCTCATATCAAATTCATTGGTCATAAGCTTAGCAAAATCTGCACACAAATCCTCATTAGCCGAACCAAATATAATATCATCAACATAAACTTGCACAAGAATAAAATGATCATGATAGTTCCTAATAAATAAAGTGGTGTCAGTGGCTCCTCTTTGAAAATTATTTTTCAACAAAAATGAGCTAAGCCTCTCATACCAAGCTCTAGGAGCTTGTCTCAAGCCATATAAGGCCTTAGCTAGTTTGAAAACATGGTTAGGAAAAGATTTGTTTTCAAACCCAGGTGGTTGAGCCACATAAACCTCTCTATCTATTATGCCATTGAGAAAAGCACACTTTACGTCCATTTGGAATAGCTTGAAACCACAATGAGCTGCATAAGCAAGTAGCAATCTGATGGCTTCCATTCTAGCTACAGGCACAAAGAACTCATCGAAGTCGATCCCTTCCTCTTGATCATATCCTTGAGCAACCAATCTAGCTTTGTTTCGGACTATGGATCCATCTTCACCCAATTTGTTTCTGAAAATCCATTTAGTGCCAGTGACTTTCTTTCCATTTGGATAAGGCACCAATGACCAGACCTGATTCTTCTCAAATTGCTGGAATTCTCCTTCATAGCTAATACCCATGAAGGATCAGCAAGAGCTTCTTGAATGTTCTGAGGTTCAATCTTTGATAAAAGAGCAATGTTGTTGGATTCGGCTCTTTTCAAAGATGAACGAGTAGTCCTACCAGTGGATGGATTTCCTATTATGAACTCCTCAGGATAGTTTTTCAGAAACCTCCATTCTCTTGGTCTTCTTGACTGGTTTGAGGATTCAGATTCCTCTTGGTCAACAATGGCCTTTGCATCAGTATTTTCTGCAGAAACAGGAGATAATTTCAAATTGTCTCCTGCAGAATTAGGATTTTCGTTGCTAGCAGGTGCAGCTTCATGAGAACTTGGATTTTGTGGAACTGGTTCACTGTTCTTAGGTACTTCAACTTCAAAACCTAGACTATCATCAATGAAAACACTAGGAACAGAGTTAGATTCATAGAATGTGACATGCATGGTTTCCTCAACAGTTTTGGAGTTCTTGTTATAAACTATATAGGCCTTGCTATTAGTGGAATAACCAAGAAAAATTCCTTCATGTGTTTTGGGATCAAATTTTCCTAAATTTTCTTTGATGTTCAAGATGAAACACTTGCAGCCAAACACATGAAAATAACTAAGATTAGGAGGATGCCCTTTCCAAAGTTCATATGGGGTTTTCTTCAAAAACTTCCTAATGATGGTTCTATTTAAAACATAGCAAGTTGTGTTCACAGCTTCAGCCCATAAGTTTAACTTAGGGATTTCATATTCACATAACATGGCTCTAGCCATTTCTTGTAAACTTCTATTTCTTCTCTCAACAACACCATTTTGTTGAGGTGTTCTTGGACAAGAGAAGTTATGTGATATGCCTTGTTCATCAAAAAAAGATTCAAAGTATTGATTTTCAAATTCTTTACCATGATCACTTCTTATTGAAATAATTTTTGAACCTTTTTCATTTTAAATCTTTTTGCTGAATTTTTCAAAAACAGAAAAGGCCTCATGTTTATGAGCAAGAAAGAACACCCAGCCAAATCTAGTATAGTCATCCACAATTACCGTGCCATAACTCTTTCCTCCAAGACTTTGAGTTCTAGTAGGTCCAAACAGATCAAGATGCAACAACTCCAATGGTTTCTTAGTAGAGACATCTTCCTTGGGTTTGAAAGAGGTTTTAATTTGTTTACCCATTTGACAAGCATCACAAATGATGTCCTTATCAAATTTTATATTAGGAAGACCTTTAACTAAGCCTCTCTTTACAAGCTTAGAGATTTGGAACATAAGGCAATGTTTTCTTCTTTTAAAAACTTTTCATTGCTAGTTTCATTTGCCTTAACCTTTTTCAAAAGAAGGTCATTTTCTGTCCTCAGAGCCTCATTTTCTTTCTTACATTTAGCATACTTATCCGAGAGTTTCTTAGAGTTCACAGAAATGTCTTTGATAATGTAGTGCAATTCATCAATAGATAAGTCAGAGAGATCTACCTCATCTTCATCATCATGATCTGCCATCAGACATAGTTGAGCTTCTTGATCTGAGCTCTCTGAGCTAGTGTCGTTCTCCAAGTCTTCCCATGTTGCCATCATCACCTTCTTTTTGTCTTTCTTTGATTTTTTGCCTTTTTTAAGTTGAGGGCAATCTGACTTGAAGTGACCAGGTTCCTTGCAGTGATGGCATGTGAACTTGACTTGATCTTTCTTGACATCTTTGGATGAAGAGCTTCCTTTGCCTTTGTTTTTGTATCTCAGTAGTCTTCTCATTTTTCTTGCAAAGAGCACCATTTCTTCATCTGAGAAGCTGTCATCAGATTCTTCTCCTTGGGCTGTCATTCTTGATTTTAGTGCTACACTTTTCTTTTTGTCATCTTTGTCTTGAGACATGTGAGTGGTTTCATAAGCCAGCAGCTTGCCTCTCAGCTCATCATAGGTGATTTTGATCAAATCATTCCTTTCAGAGATGGCTGTGCTTTTCACTTCCCACTTCTTAGTAAGACTTCTCAGAATCTTTCTTACTAAGGTTTCTTCAGAGTAGTTTCTTCCCATGGCGTCCAGATTGTTGATGATTATTGAGAACCTTTCGAACATTTGATCGATGCTCTCATCCTCCTTCATACTGAACATTTCATACTCCTTCATCAGCATGTCAATTCTGGTTTCCCTCACTTGCTTAGTGCCTTCATGAGTGAGTCTGAGCTTATCCCAGATTTCTTTAGCCGTTTTGCACCTTGACACTTTTCTGAATTCTTCAAAACTGATTGTGCAGTGCATCAGGTTGATTGCCTTGGCATTGAGTTCAACCTTCTTCTTTTCTTCATCTGTCCATTCGTTGTCCTCCTTTGCCACAACTTCTCCATCAGCATTTTGTTTGGTGGGAGCGTCTGGACCGTTGAGAATGATCTTCCAGATGTTGTAGTCGATCGACTACACGAAGATTCTCATTCTCTCTTTCCAATAAGAGTAGTTGCTGCCATTGAAGTAGGGAGGTCTATTATTGGACTGCCCTTCAGTGAGAGTGAAAGCCACGATGTTGGGATTCATGTTATTGGCCATGGATCTTTGCTCCAAGCTGTGAAGTTTGACTCCTTGAGACCTTACTCCTGATACCAATTGATGGTTCTAGATGAACTTGAGAAGGGGGGGTTGAATCAAGTTAGCTTAAAATTTAGAGTTTCAAACTCTGTTGCAGTGGAAGCTTAAGTTGCAGGAGATTATTTGAAATAATCTCATACGCAGAATATTAAAAGAGCAGAGAAGAAGAGAAAGGGGCCAGCATGTATCCTGGTTCAGATTCTCAGTACCATGAATCTTACGTCCAGTCTCCACCACAAACCATGGTGGAATTTTTACTATAATCCTCAGATTACATACACCAATACTTATTGAATTACTCCTTAATTCAACTAGTATCTACCCCTAAGCTTTCTTCACCAAAGCTTAGCAACCCCTAAGTGCTAACCCAACTTGGAAGGGAAATCTACACAGATTCAATTCTCACCAAGTGCTAACCCAACTTGGCAAGGGGAACTAATCCTAGTTCATAAACCCAAATTACATCAGAAAAATAGTGGCTATTTTGCATCACTCTTGCCTTTTCTCTCTTGGCTTTTGAATCTCACATAAATACCTTTTTCAAAACAGAAAATAACGCAAGACAGCCATAACATAAAATCAGAATTAAGCTTGAGTAGAAGAAAGAGATTCCAGCTTTGTGTTAGAGATGGTGCTCTGAATGTGTGTGCTCTCTTCCTTCACTTGAAATGATGGAATGAGTCTTCTTATATATCTCCAGCTTGCCTAGAATTTCTGCCTCTTCCATTTCCTTGTGCCAGCTGCTCGTTGGAGCTGTCCTTGATGGCATGCAGTCCTTTCTTCATCTTGCTCCACCACCTCTGCTGTCCGAGGAGCTCGACCACTACCTCTGCTGTCCTTGGTGTTTCTTTCTTCCTTGGCATGCTCTTCTTTTTCATTCTGCTCCATTTCCTAGCTGCTGCTGCTCTGTGCTCTTTGCTCGTTTTTGTTTTGCTCAACCACGATCCTAGTATGTTCAGCTGATGTCCTTGAGTTAGTGGTTGTCTAGTGTCCTTTCTTTCTTTTACAGACCCACACCTGTCCTTGCATGATACAGCTGTCCTCATATTGCTTTTAGCAAATATAATCATTTTATGTTGCTGAATGGTGCTAAGAGGAATTGTTGGACTTGGTTACTGCACTAAGGAACAATGTGAGCTGCTTTTCTATTTGCTTTGATGGGCTGATGCATCATAAGCTAGTATACTTGGGCCTGCCACAATAAAGCACATATTAAACACTATTGGGCTTTCAACCCAATTGAATGTTTGTCATCATAGTGTAACCCAAAATCAAACTAAGCTTAACACCCACTATTAGACACATGATTTTGAATCTTATTGATAAATGTTGTTACCTAGGGAAAGGATGGTGACGGAAGAAGAAAGAGAGGTAGTTGAGTGTGCGCGGTAGTAAAATTCGAAGAGTGAAAAGATAGAAATAAGTGTTGTGGGTTTTGCAGAGAATGAAATTAGTGTTGGAGATAAGTGTGTATGTTTAATAAAATGCTATCATAAATTATTATTATTATTATTATTATTATTATTATTATTATTATTATTATAAGAATAAATTTTTATAATTTATGATAGTATCCTTAATTAAAATTAGAAATGAATAATTATGATAGGGATCGTAATAATGAGATATACGTTTTTTGAGTACTTTTAATTTAAATTGTTT
>NC_029789.2:124079819-124083644 GCF_000816755.2 Arachis ipaensis | reverse complement strand
CATTGGATGAAGATTAATAGATCTCATTTATTAAATTATATATATAGATGGTGTATATAGAGATATGACTATTAAACTGACTCACCTTGAGAATTTCTAATGGTTATAATTACCGTATATTTGTCAATAAGATATTTTTATGATGAACATAATATTAGAATTTTCCTTTGACCTGCGACTATCATAGTAATTGACAATGTATTTATTATACTTTGATTCAGGACACCTAATACCTTACGGTGCTAGTTGAATGGACATTGGGTATGATTTAAATACTTGTAGAATTAATGATTAGTCAATATGGAATCCATCAACTATGGTAATGAGTTTGAGTTCTACGATTATAAAATGAAATAAATAATGCCTTGGCTAAAGGGTTTGAATAAATTAAGAAATGAGTTTCTTAAGTTATTCATAATTCATTATAATAATGGTAACAAGTTAGAGTTTAACAATCAAACCATACTCTAAAAGTTAGCTAAGAGTTGAAAAGATGGAAAGAGTTATATTTTTTGTTCATCTTGGGTTCTTAGTAAAAATATCATTACTTCATACTTTTGGGTTGTCAATGAGTGTTGCTAGATGCCAACCTTGATTAGTAAATTTAGTAAGACTAATTTACTACCCGCATAGTATTGAACCTATGGGGTCACACATTAACGAGTGTTCTAATCCCACGAGTCAAACGGGCAAAATCTAGTGATTACCCACTGCTAGAGTTCACTTAAACCATCAAAATCATTCAATTTCTCAATACCAAAACCTAAGATTTCCGAAACTGAAAAGGGAAAGGTTGCGTGAAAAAATGTGATTTTCTTAACAAATTATTCGGTAAATTTTGTAGAGAATTTCGAGATGAACGCATGGTCGCTGACGACTCGTCAATCAGAGCTCCAGATTGGAAGATTAGTGAAATTGAAATTGAAGCAAGGGTTTGAGTTCTTGATTGCTATCCCCTTTCCCAATTTCAACGTGACATGTGATGAATGAAGGGAAGAAGTGGTTGTGTTGTTAAGTTATATGCTGGTCCTTAGGTCCAATATGGACCCGATCCAATCGGTTCGGCTCTACGACCTAATTTTGGGCTAAAATATTTAGAATTAGTGTTAAAATTTATACTTTAATTATTTCTATCCATTAAACTATAACGTTTAATTTTCTAATTTCTTTAAATAATAATTAATTTATTAGTTAATCATTTATTAATTTTGGAATTTTACAACTAGGGTGTTTATTTATAATTTATTTATTATTTTATTATAAAATAATTTTTTCTATTAAACTATAATTGAACCGGTTAGACCAATAAACCAGTAAACCAATAACTAAAACGATTTGATAATTGGTCCAGTTTTCAGAACATTGCTCAACACTAATGCGCACAGCAACAGTTTTTATATAGCCAAAAATTAGGATTCAAAACACAAAAATAGAAAAGAAAAATAGAGGCAGCTGCAGAACAATGAGCAACGGTGATGAACACTAGTAGAAGAACGTCGAAAAATTGGAAGAGATTAGAGATGAACAACGAGCAGTGTTGATCGAACACGAAAATCTCAAACCTAGAAAAGCTCAATGCGCGAGCATAAACGCGAGCACTGATAATCGAACATGGTGATGGCGATGAAATACCACAAAAAATACTATAATAGTAACAACAACATTATTAAAATTAGGATTTAAAACGCGAAAATAAAAAGAAAAAAAAAGTGGCAGAATCATAGGTACTTGTAATGATAAACAAATGCAAGCAGAGAGGATCGAAGTTTAAAATTAAAGAAGCTCAAAATGCAAACAATGATGAACAAGCAGAGAGGAATGCGCGTTAATGAAGAAGCTCATCGAATTTGAGACATTTCAAATAATGGGTAGGGATTAAGGCTTTTGTGTTTGTGTTCCAAAAAACAGAGGTTGGGGTTTTGTGTTTTGAATAGTGAATTGAACTTTATTCGGCAAAAGGTTTTGACGTTTTGTGTTTTGAATAGAGGTTGGAGTTTCGAGACATTCTGATGAATGAAGGGTTGGGATTATTTTTCTAGTTAAGAAGAGAAACAATAATTATATTTTTGTTAAAATATTTGGAGAGAATATTATAATTTAAAAAAAAAGATATTAATTTAATTTAGGTAATATTTATAAATTGATGTTTATTAAAAATTTAAAAGCAATGCAACTTTCATAAAATATAATATATAAATATAGTAAATGTTGTCTATTTGATTTATTAAAGTAATATTTTTTATATGTTTTTTAATTGACTAAAAAAATACTTATAACATATTAATTAAAAAAAGTTGCAACAATTTTATTTTCTTATAACAAATATTAAGAGTTATTTTTAATTATTTTAGACAATATTTTTTAAGCAATGTTTAGATTATATGTTGCCATAGATAAGAATCGTTGTAGTGTTGGTTTGTTGTCACTCATACATTCTTTCTACTCTCAATTCTCTCCTCTTTGCTTACTTTTTTGATTCAATCTCTATTTTGATTGACACATGATGGTTGCACGTACACTCTGACTTTTAACATAATATAAACTTATCATTGGATTAATCATCGAGTCATTGTACTAAGGGTTAAGTACGATTTTAGTTCGTAAAATAGGGGTTGAAAAATTTTTTTGTCTTCAACTTTTTTTGCCTACAAAATGGTCCTTAAGATTTAACTTAATTTTAAAAGGAAAAGTCTAGAGGGTCAGCAACTTTTTCAAATTCTGGCCAGCATGTAACTAACAAAGAAAAGTGAGCCATTGGATGAAATCTCACACCAATCTCACACCATTAAAATCATCATTGATAGCTATTTGATGGCTATAAATCACAAAAGTTGCTGGCCCCCTAGCACTCCTCATTTTAAAATTGTCCTTCGAACTAAAATACTCTTCCCTTTCCCCTTCTCCTTCCCCTTCTTCCCCAAAATCAACCAGAAGCAAAGCAGAAGCAACAATGAAACAACAACAACCAGAAGTAGAAGAACAACAACAACACCAGCAGCAACAATACTAAAATCAGAAACAAAATCAATGTAATTAGAAATTTAAACAGAATCAGAATCAGAGTGAAACAGAAGCATAAACAGAAGCAGAAACACAAAGATCAAAGTTTAATAAACACAAAGTATGGTAGCACGAAAGAATTCTCCATCAATTTACACACACGATATCAAACATTCAAAGAGAGGAGCAAACATATGAAATGATGATGATAAATTAAGGCCTTGACTTGAAAGAAATAGCTCGGATGACTATCTGGTGGTACACGGCAGCAAGAGCAGCTTCAATGAAAGGCTCAACCCAAAAAATTTAATGCAATGAAGAAAAGGACATATGAAATTTAGAAAGAAATGAGTGAAAAAAAAAAAGCCAAAAACAAAAAAGACATACTTGATCATTCCATGCATGGTCTCTGTTGAAGATGATGGCAGCACCAAGGCTCCTTGCTGGGTTAATCCCAGTTCCAACGATAGGAATGGTTGCCAAGTGGATCAAGAAGACAACAAACCTGATCGAAAGCAGTGGCGACTGGTGAGGAGCAGCGACGACCGGCGACCGAGCGAGGAGAAAAAGCAGAAACGGCAAGCTGCGAGCGACGTCCACCGTCGCAAATCTGCTGGCGTCAACGCCAAGGAGTAGCATCGAGATCCAGCGATCGAACGACGAAGAGTAGCGGTGTCGGCGAGGAGCAGCGGCGGCGAATTCCCTTCCCCACCTTCCCTTTCCCCTCTTCTTCCATGAAAAACCCACCTCGCCCCAGCGTGATTAACCCTTCCCCTGCTCCCCAGCCCTTTAACCCGTTTTTCTTTTATTTATATATATATATAT
>NC_029789.2:124070962-124079794 GCF_000816755.2 Arachis ipaensis | reverse complement strand
TTATTATTAAGTGGGTTTCTATATAAACTTTCAAGTTAAGTTCAACTTTTAAAGATTCCAACCTAGCTAAGATATGTTCAGAAACATATCTATATCTAATAGCCGACGAGCTAATCTTTTTTAGTTATATATATTATCATGTCTAAAACTGTTTGCCCATATTTCACCATAATTTATGAACTCATAGACTAATAATATATGATATTTCGTCTAATGTTGTCTCCTCATTTCTAAGTCTTGGATCCATCTTAGCTATTTTGCAGGGGGAAAAGGGAGGTTATAAGGTGGAGAATCAGGAACAATAATAATATTCTTAACGACATTTAGTATGTTACACATTATTATTAATGATCACATGTTTCTGGGTGGCATCAAGTAGTGTAGAAAAAGTAAGTGATGAATTGTTCCCTTGATTCCATTCACTATATGCTTAGAAGATGAGAATAAAGTAATTTTAAATTGAAGAAACTTGGTTATACCATCCCTGGCCTCCAAAGAAAGATTATCGAGTTATGTTATCTTGTGAGGATAAAGCAAAATTAATCCATTACTTTTTACGGGGACGAGTGGACTTTGTTTATTTAATTATTATTTATTTATTTATTGAATTTCAATTGAGTCGAGACCGATGTTCCCGGAGAGGGGCCCAATGGTTGGACGACTCAGCAAAACATGGAAGGAGGCCATAAAAATTTTCAAATATTCTTCGTCCAAAAATAATTTACAGTGTCATTTAATTTAAAAGTTTTGTTTATTCGTTTATTATTTGAATTTGGATAGAATCTAGTCACGTGCTTTGTCTTGAACTATAAAGTTCTTGCTTACTCATGATCATGCAAAATCATTTTTCAAATTTGTAGATAGCATACATATATACATTTGATAAGTTTATTCCATTATATATAAAGGCATCTGTAATATTTTTGTTCCATGTCCATCATATTTTTGCATCTTGCACATGCCACGAAATTCCTTTTGCATGAACCTTCCAAATTAATCGACATATGAGTTGGTATAATTCAATAAAAACGACTGGTTTAATAGTTCAGGAATATTTCATTATATTAACAGTAGTGCCTTAAAAAATTCAAAATACAAACTATTTTTTCTTTTGAAAAACAAAACAGAAAAATAGAAGAAGAAGAAGGTGTGGAATTGGATTCGAAGATCCTCTTGGTCCAGAATTTACAATCTACAATTTACTGGCAAGTGCACCGGGTCGTACCAAGTAATAAATTTAGGTGAGTGTCGATCCCACGAGAATTAACGGATTAAGCAAATAATAGTCAATTGATCATTCTAGTCAGACAATCAAAATTTAGGATTTCAATAACAAATAACATAAAAACAGAGAATTAAATAAAAGCAAACTAAAATTAGTTAAGAAAATAATATAATAAAGATAGTTAAGGTATCAGAGATATTTAAATTTTCGGATTAATATTTAATGTCAACTACCTTGATCATGCAAAGATTATGTTTATGACAAACTCCAAGTGATTAATTCCTATATCTAGGCAATCCAATCTCCTCTAATGCAACCAACCGTCAATCCCTTGATCACTCAATTGCATTAGAGAGTGAAGCTCGAATTCCGATTTATAAACCACACAACCCTAAGAACCCCAAAGTATAATGCAGTTATATGTCACGTACCACACTAAG
Source organism: Arachis ipaensis (assembly GCF_000816755.2). Taxonomy (NCBI): domain Eukaryota; kingdom Viridiplantae; phylum Streptophyta; class Magnoliopsida; order Fabales; family Fabaceae; genus Arachis; species Arachis ipaensis. The sequence continues at coordinate 124,078,129 of NC_029789.2, read as the reverse complement.
TCCAGATAATTAGGAACTGTGAGAAATTAGTTTCAAGCTATAATTCTAATGATATAACTTTTTCAAGACTCAAATAGAATTTAAGTAGAATTAGTTATATTCTAGTAATCACTAATCCCTAGAATGAAGAACGAAACCAATTATTAAACAAAAAGCAAAGCATTAACCAAGAGTAGAAGAATAAATAATTATTAATCCATCAAAGTAAATATAGCTCCTAACCTTAACAATGGAGGATTAGTTGTCCATAGTGTAAAAAATTTCAAATTCTAATCTAATGTAAAACCTAAAACTAATGAAGAATGAAAGACGGAAGAGAGAATGGATATGAGGGATGTGCATGTCTTTGGGGAGGAAGGAAGTCCCCTTTTATAGTAAAATCCCTAAGACTAAACCTAGAATTTAAATTCAAACTAAATCAAAATAAAATCAAATATAATCAAATCAAATCTTTTTTTAATGACTCTTTGACTAACTAGTGATCTTTCTTATAATTTAAGCTTGTTGTCTTCAAATTTCATTAATTACGAAAATTTCTTAGGTCCAGGGATGTTGTAGGCGTTCGGCACCACTTTGGTGGTGTTTGGTGCCTCGTTTTACGCATTTTTGCACTTTCTTGCTGCCTGTCGGGTGCTAAACGCCGGAGGAGTAGCGTTTAGCACCGGGAGTCCCAAGAATAATTGCTGGTGGATGCGGTTTGGCGCTAAACGCTAATGTCATGGCGTTTAGTGCCGTGATGCCCGAGAAAAAGTATAGACTATTATATATTGTTGGAAATCTTTGGAAGTTGGCTTTCTAATGCCGTTAAAACCATGTCAAATGGACCTCTATAGCTTAAGTTATGCTCGGAGTTGGTGCAGATTTTGAGAATATCCACAATCAAGTCGTCCAAGTAATACCTCAGGTGAGTGAGGGTCGATCCCATGAGAACTGATGGACTAAGCAACAATGGTTGACTGATTAGTTTAGTTAGGCAGACAGAAAAATTGGTTCTATGATTTGAAATAGCATTAAACAGTAATTCAAGAATAAAGAAAGCAAATAAGAGAATTAGTGAGAAATCAATAAGAGAAAGCAGTTAAGGTATCGAAGATGTTTACTTTTTCGCACATTACACCTTTCAGAACCCTTGCTTTCTTTATAAGTCATGAGCCATTAAACCTCCTTGGTTAAGGTTAGGAGCTCTGTTTATTTCTATGGATTAAGATTATTGCTTTTTCTATTTTAATTAATGTAGGTGATTCAGTTTCAAGGATTACTTTCGTTCTTAATTTTATGAATCTGGATGGAATGGGAGTATGATCCTTATTCTAGATGCGTTCTTGTGACCCTTAGAAGAGGTTCAAGTATTCTCCTTTTTACTCAAAAATTTACCAAATTGCTTCGAATTTCACCAGAAATAAATAAAAACACTAAAACACTCAAAATAGCATCCAAAGAGGATTTTGGCACTAAAATAGTATAAAACTTAATAAATTATAACTAAAAACGACTAGAAAACCAATGGAAAATAGGTACAAGATGTTCGCGCATCAGGAGTATGAAGAGATCAGGGTTGACAACATCCACAAATTCTCTTTGCACTTGTCTTTAATTCTTGCATTGATTCCTCATTGTTCTTTTGTTTCTCTTTTTCTAACATTTTCCTACAAGAATAATGTAATAAATAAAATCAAAGTACTAATAGAAAAGTCTTGAAAATCATATAATTATTAAGCAAAAGTCACAACTTTTTCATAAGAAATGCTAATGAAAAGTGCTTAAGATGCACATGTATCACAATACCAAACTTAAGTTCTTACTTGTCCTCAAACAAGCAAAGAATCATGACTTAGTCATTAAGATTTTCAACCTTAACTTACAAAGGTGAATGGTTGCAATCCAAATGAGTTTAGTTAGCCGTTTCACCTATGCACAATTCAACACAATTGGTTATAATCTTTCAAGACCTCTGTCCGGATTAGATTATAGAATCCTTCTTTGAATCATCACCTTGAAGCAAGCTTATTTACTTTCTTTCCATAGTTTATTTTCATTCAGTGCTTTGCACCTTGAGCCTAGTCGTCACTCTAAATGTTTTGTCTCAAGCTTTGCTCGACACAAAAACACATAATTGGGGAGCTCTTTGAGCTTACCATGTCCTTTTAACATTCTCCATCATTGGTGCTCAGAGCCTTTAACTTTCTCCTTTTGGGGGGGGGGGATGCTTTGCACCTTGAGCCTAGCCATGACTCTAAATGTTTTATTTTCAAGTTTTTTTTTTTGTTTGATACATAAGTACGACAAGTACTTGACTAGGATGCTCTTTGAGCTTATTTTTCTTTGAATATCCTTAGTCAATGGTACTCAGAGCCTTCGACTTCTCTTCCAACCCCTTTTTTTTCATTACATGTTGCTCCTATAAGACTTTATCAAGTGTAAAGATCACATAATAGTCCTCTAGACTAAGGCCTCAAGCAATTTGGTTCAGCTCGTGTTTAACATTCTTAGTTAGTTTAGCATTCTAAACTTACATTGTCATGTTCTTTATTATCAATCCCTTTTTCTTTTTGTTCTTTCTTGGTACATGATTCTTGTCCACGTGTAAGAGCAAGCACAATTATAATTGTGGGTTGTGATGGACAAGTAATGATATACACTTGACTAATAGGAATTCTAAATGCATTATATAAGATAGAACAAGATAACATATTCATATAGTTAAAAAAGAAGGAAGCGATTAGAAGTCAACAACCTTAGTTCTCATTGCCATCCACTTCATCATCTTTCTCTTTATCATCCTTTTAGGTTATGTAGAGCATAACCTCCAACACCAAACTTAGAATGGTTATTTGTCCTCAGAAAACAAAGAAAAACAGTGGTGATGGAAATAAGAATAATCATGATTGTCTAGTGGAAATAAGAAAGCAAGGCGGAAGTTCATTTAAATAAAACAAAAAAAAATTAAAAACAAAACCAATAGTAAAGGCAAAATAAAGCAAAATAAACATGTTGCTAATGTAATCATGGGGGGGAGTGGACCTTGCATGGGTGAAGTGTGGCAACACCAAACTTGGTGTAAGAACACCAAACTTAGTTTGACACAATCAATGAAAGGCTTGGCTAAGTACATAGTGAAATGCAAGCATCATGTTGGTGTAGCAACACCAAACTTAATCCATGAAATAATATGCAACATGAAGCAAAGAAAAAGAAAAATAAAAAGAAATTACCTAATGTTGGGTTGCCTCCCAACAAGCGCTTCTTTAATGTCACTAGCTTGACGGCTAGTTCTTAAATTTTCTTCCTCTTCTTCCAGTTGGTTAAGAGAAATGACTTCAGTGAACATGAGGAAAAAAAGGATACTCACCAAAAGGCAACCTCCATACAATTCTCTGATTCACTAGGACTAAAGAAAGCATATTCAAGTGTTGGAGGAGAAGACTTTAGTTCAAATGTGGGTGGTGCATTCAAATTTTTCTTCCCAAAAGCTTGTATGCATGGAGTTTAAAGGACTTGTATGATTTTCTCCTTAATTATTGGAATTTAATTTGCAAGTATGGAGTGTGCATGACTTCCTCCTTTATTTGTGCATCTTCCTCTTCTTCCATACGTGAGGGTGGAGAGTTCTCTAATTCTCTAGAGTGTGAACTCCTTTGATTAATTTTCTCTCTTTCTTCCATAGGATCTTGCATTGTATCTATTGGAAAGGTATTTGCTAGTTTCTCTGTCAGGTGCTTGGTAATCAACTACTCCACATGTTTTTCTATATTTTTGACACTTATTTTCATTTCATGTATGTAACTTTGAGTAGTAGTATTCTCTAATTCTTTCATGGCAAGCTCAAGAGCTTATGGTTCTTGATATGAATAAGGAGATAACGGTTCTTGGTATGAATAGAGAGATGATGTTTCTTGATAGATAGAATATGGACCACTGTAGTTTTCTTGGCCTTGACTTTTTCAACCAAAATTCGGATAGTTCCTCCATCCATAGTAATATAATCATCCATTGAGTGTAAATAGTAACCCATGTGATCTTTCTCCATTATTTTCCTTAGCACAAAACACAAAATCGAATCAAACGTATCATGTGGTAAAAATAAGGGAAAAGAAGAAAGAATAGAAAGAAATAATTTTTATGTATTTATTTATTTTTTTATTTTTTTATAAGAGAAAACAGAAAACAAAAAAAATGTCAAATCTAGGTAATCAATAAACTGGTAGTTTGTTAATCACAATTAATCCCCGACAACGGCACCAACAACTTGGTACAAAATTTATAAGGCGGATACTCCCATCAAGACCTCTCAAACGTCTTTTTCTAAAAGATGCCGATGTGTCATGTGTTGAGTGGTGTATTTATAAAACCGGTTAATTTATTCTTTAGATTTGATTTAACCTGACCGGTTTACATAACCCAGACTGGGTCATTTTTTTTTACTTTGGCAAACGACGTCGTTTAAAACCATAGCCCTCACCCCTCAGGCCCTCACCCTCACCATCTCCTCCCTCAACATCACCTTCTCACTAAAGCTGAGCTCTCTCATCTCTATCATCGTGGCTCAGTGGCTCTCGCACAAGCTCTCTCCCTCTCTCGACTCCGGTCTCTCTACTATCTCCAATGTCGCACTCAATCTCGTCGTCAGTCATCACCGTCTCGCACTCAGTCGCCCTCGCGCGCCTTTCTTGTCGTCGTCGGCAGCAGAAGCAGCAGGTCCCGGGACTGGTCATCATTGTCGCTCCCTGTCTCGTCACTGTCTCACACTCAATCCCGTGCCTTTGTTGCCTTTGTTGCGCTTGTCGCCGCTGGCGGCAGAAGCAACAGGTTCCAGGGCTGATCGTCGTTGTTGTCTTCTTGCTTCGGCTCTCGCCATCAACTTCCTCTTCACTGTCAGCTTCCTTCCCGCCAACAAATTCTCCTGTTCTTTCTTTTTCAATTTTGTTGCTGTAATTTATCAATGCACTTTGATTTTGTTGCTAAGAATATCACTGAACTAGATTTTTTGTTGCTGAAAATCATCACTGACATGAATTTGTTATTGAGCTGGAATTTTCTATTTACATTGTGTTTGGATTGAACCTAATTAGTTGTGACCATATGTATACTTCAGTTTAGAAGTTGGATTAATGGTTTATTTAGATAGATATGCCTTGGGGATGCTGAACACTGCTTGTAAAAGTTGTTGCTGCAAACATAAAATTTAATATTAATTTGTTACTCTTGTATATTCTTATATAAAGAATTACAATGGTAGAATCAACATTGTGTGAGCATACTATGTATGGTGAGATATTTTGGTGATTAGCTAACATACTGTTTGGAGTCTATCTAAAAGTAGACGAGGCAGGAGAATTGTTTTTTGGAACTTTATCCAGGCATGTTCTTTGGTTGTTGACATGAAGCTCTGTCCATTAAGCTCTAATGGATTTTTATTTTTAATAGTTTATTATTTTGGTACACAATTAATTTTAACATTATGTCAACATTTTCAAGAAATCAATTGTCTTTATCTTAAATAATGTGTTCTGTATCCTGAATACACTAAGGGACAGTACAAAGGCAACAAAGCATAGAAGTCCATTCAACAAATACAATATAAGGGGTCTGTCTCATGCCTGAATTGGTTGAATTTGTTATTGATTATCGTAACTAAACCTTGAATTTGTTATTTTTTTACTCAAATAATTACTTAAGTAAATCTTTTTGTTGCTGAAAGTCATCACTGAGTTGAATTTGTTAGTGACTGAACCTTGAATTTGTAATTGTCTTGCTGAATAATCACTGAGTTAATTTTTTTTTTTGTTCCTAAAAATCATCTGAATTGAATTTGTTATTGATTATCATGACTGAACCTTGTTGCTGTCTTTGCTCAAATAATCACCTAGCTCCTTTATACTTTTACAGCATGACTTTGCAGTTAATGTATTTTGTACTGTGTCCCTTCATCATCATAGCTTGTGTCTTTGAATCAAATGAAAAGATTTGTCAACAAAATCTCCCTACAAAAGTGAAGGTGGCAGCAGCTCCAAAGAGATTGAAGATCCCTCTCATCCATTGCTGCAACACAGGCAAGCAGCTTTGAATAGAGTGAAAGGCTCACTTGACTTCTCTCAATTGGAGATTAACTGGCATTTAGATCCGTCGTGATTCCACCATTCTATGTATTTTAATGAATTAATAACAAAAGATTGAAAAAATTGGCAAAACATAGGCCAAATATTTAATATCAACTGTATTATAGGCATGATTCATTGTTGTAGTAGAAATTATCTGTAATGAATTATCTTGAGGAAGCTTATCCTCTTATAGCAAATATTAAATTCATACATGTAATAAAAGTATGATCTTTGTCAAATACATTTGAACTTTTTCTGTCAATTTTCATTAGTTTTAATCAAAACTCTAGTATATAGATTGATTCATTTGCGAAATATAAAAACAGAATCATATGAAGCATGTAACATTATTAGTTCAATTCAAAATGATACATGATTCTCATTCATGGTGTTAGCTTGTCATTTAGCTGGGGAAGAAGTGAAGAACTATAAAAACTCTTTTTTGTTCTAAGGTTCTAACAATGCTCATCATCAAATAGAAACTCAGAATAAATTGTATTAAGAATCAGGATAAATATGTTCTCTTCTCTTTATCAATTATAACAACAACATTAGTACTAGTCTTTTTTAAAAGAACCAACTAAAAAAAGAAAATATAACATAATCAAAATAAAATGAATCAAGACAACACCAAATTATATGAATTGCTGCAAGTTCTTCTTTAATATCTACATTGCGTATATGAAACTTCAAGATACAAATATGCATGACAATGATAAATTCACATTCTAACAATGGCATAAGATTAGTTGTTTACACTTTACACAGAAATTCACTAATTTTGTACTTCAAATTCAACAATGGCACACGAGGCACACCCACTGAGCCATTTTGTTTAATCATTCTTAACTGTTTGAAAACAACACAAGTAATAGAGCTTCTTCAGTAACAGCACCCACAATCATCTCATCATTATCATCATTAATCATTAAAACTAATTAGCACCCTTAATAACATTCTTGCTATAATAATGGTTCCAATCTTCTTCATCAGCATTCCTTTGTCTTCAATTACCACACTCCATGAAGGTCAGAAGACACACACTAAATAAAATCACAAAAGACTTACC
>NC_029789.2:124060970-124070940 GCF_000816755.2 Arachis ipaensis | reverse complement strand
ACGGGGTTGGAGGCGGCGACGTTCATGCTGCGATGAGGGAAGGTGACGATTCTGCCTCAGCCCTCAGGCGGAGACGGCGAATATGCGATGAGGCCGTGAGAGTGAGAGACCGCGGCGCTAAGAGGGGAGGACCGGGAAGAAGAAAAAAAACCCAAAATGAACCGTTTATGACCACAAATAAAAAAGAAAAAAAAAACTGTTAAAGATGAACCGTGTTTTGGTTTGATCAATGCTACATGTCGAGTATTAATTGGTAGAAGTAATGTGTTTTTTAAAAAAGATGTTTCTTGTATGTTTATCTAAGTGGCGCCCAATTTATAATCCACAACTTACCTGCAAGTGCACTGGGATCGTACCAAGTAATAAACTCTGGTGAGTGAGTATTGATCCCACGAGGATCAATGGATTAAGCAAACAATAGTCAATTAAAGAATATCTTTATAATTTAAATTTAAAAATAGTCAATTTAGGTTTATAATTTAGGATTAACGGATTAGCTAATTTTAATATTTAGGTTTAAAAATAGATTATTTATAATTTATAATTTAAGATAAACAAAATATCTTTAAAAAGTTTAGTTAATATTTACTAAAAAAATTAATTTGCTAACATTACTCGTGTGCCATTCCATTTTTTATCCAATACCAAAAATTTAAAGAACCTACTAATATCAAGATAGGAAAAAATCTATGAAACAACAATTGAAGGAGGGAAAAATATGGATGCATATGGATCTAAGATACCAAAGAGGAAAAAAAATCTGGTGGCACTACCGGCGGCGATTGGAGGTTTCAAAGAGATGATGATTTTGCACTAGTGGTGCAAGAGATGCATGGTTATTGAGATGAAACACTGGAAAAGCGAATTCAATTAATTGTCCACTTTTATTCTTCATCTAAGAGTCGAGTTAGGTGGCGAAAAACGACGACACATCGGAGGATGCTTGGGTAGAAAGAACACTCTTTGTGGTGCTTGTGATCTCTTTATGGAGATGTAGCTAGGAGTGGTGGGAAAGGAAAAGTTGTTTATTATGGTATATATGTTGATAATAACTATAAAGTTGTTAAACATATGCAATTTTCTAAAAGTACGAGGAAAGAATAATATAAAAGCTTTTGTATGTGGGCCGTGGTTATACGACATTTATATATTTGAACATTTTGAAAAAGTTAATTACATTTTATAATTGAAAAAATATAACGAACTAAAATATAGGGTAAAAAACCCAAATGAGCCAAGGGTGTCTCATATTTACCCAAATCCGCCAAATGAAAATCTGAGACATCAATCCACCAGATCACAATATTATATAATTCGAATTGATTCAATTCGAAATACTCCCAAGCACAATTCGCACGTAATTCGAATCAACTAGCATCGAATTATGCATGCAAAATTCGTGAGTAATTCGAGCCAAATTCGTTCGAACTATAAAAGGCAAGTTCGAATTATATCAATTCGAATTACATGGAGAAGGGTACACGTATAGAGTTCGAATCATATTGATTCGAATTACGTGTTTTTGGGTTCAATAGGTAATTCGAATCGAGTTGATTCGAATTACAAGGGTTTCACCTATATAAGGAGTTCGAACCAAGTTCATTCGAATCACTTTTTCATTCTCATACCCACCAAATCCCAGAGAAAATGACCAACAATCGAGCCGACAAAGACCGGAGCGCCATATTCAGGCGATGGGGGACGATCCGGGGAGGCTTTATCGTTTGGATGGAGTTGCTCATATCGCCGGGGTGATCAACGACGAGGTTAGTTGTTTCTGATATTGCGCTGTTGATAGTGTTTTTTGTTAGTGGTTAAAGGTAGTGGTTGATGATAGCAGTTTATGATAGTGGTATTTGTTAGTGGTTTTTGTCAGTTGTTTAGGATAGTGGTTTAGCCTAGTGATTTTTGTTAATGGTTTTTGATAGTGGTTTATGTTATTGTTAGTGGTTTAGGATAGTGGTATAGGCTAGTGGTTTTTGTTAATGGTTTTTGATAGTGGTTTATGTTAGTGTTAGTGGTTTAGGGTAGCGGTTTATGCATGCAATTTTGGTCGCTGGTTTAGTATATCTACTATTGCATGATTACTTTGTTGGTTTTTTATGGCGTGAATTGTATATGTTAGTGGTATTTTAATGTGTTCTCATTATGCGGTTCATCTAATACCCAGCCCCGGCGTTGCATATCGAGCATGCGGCGGCAGCAGGGGATGCGTCTTGATGATAGGTACATTCCGTACTTGCAAATGGCCGGATTATACCATCTTGCGAGACTGAACGACAGATGGTTCCGAATAGACGAGCCCCTTGTGAGTGCATTCGTCGAGAGGTGGCGGCCTGAGACGCACACCTTCCACATGCCGTTCGGAGAGTGCACCATCACACTTCAGGACGTCGCGTACCAGCTAGGGTTGCCAGTGGACGGACATTACGTCAGTGGTTGCCTGACAGACTTCCACGTATACATAGAGGGTGGCCGGCCAGCTTGGCAGTGGTTCCATGAGTTGCTCGGTGTTTTACCTCCTGAAAACCAAATTCAAAAGTTCGTAGTGAACTGCACCTGGTTCCAGGAGACTTTTGGAGAGTGCCCCGACGGGGCCGATGAGGAGACAGTTAGGCACTTTGCCCGTGCCTACATCATGATGTTGTTGGGCACCCAGCTGTTTGCCGACAAGTCCGGCAATCGTATACACATCAGATGGCTACCCTTCATTGCTAGGCTTGAGGAGATGGGTGGCTACAGTTGGGGGTCGGCGGCACTAGCATGGCTATACCGGTGCATGTGCCGAGTGGCCAACAGACATGTCATGAAGTTAGCTGGGCCGTTACAGTTACTTCAGTCTTGGATCTTTTGGCGGTTTCCTGCTTTTAGGCCTGCTGGGTATGATGCGTTTAGCTGGCCCCTTGCCTCGAGGTACCACCATTGTATTGTACTAGTTAACCTTATTTTATTTATTTTCAATTTTGCAACCAATTTCACGCCTTTTAGAATCATTCATGAATGCAGTACCGTTTTTAACTTCCTACGCAGGTGGTCAGGTTACAATCCTGGGATTAGCAACAAGGGCCCTCGGGTGGAGATGGCTCGACTGAGGATAGACTTGTTACAGCCTCGAGATGTAAGTACACTAAGCTCATATGTATATTTAATGGTTGTTTCAGTTTATATGGTTTAACGAATTCGTTAAATGGATTTGATTTGCTTTTTTCAGTTTATATGGATGCCCTACAGCTCACCCGACGTCCTCCAGGTTGTCCATCCGGAGGTATTGGAGCCTCGGCATACGATGTTATGGCGGTGTGTGACGTCGCTGATATATTTTACGGTGGTTGAGTGGCATCAGGTTGATAGAGTGTTACCGCAGTTCGGCGGCGTACAGCCTCCCCCATATCCCACCCTGAACATCGACTTCTTGATGTCGAAGGACGGGAGAGGAGGTGACCGTTGGTTCCTGTCCCATTTACGGCATTGGCATGCTCACTGGGAGACACGTGCGGATCACGTGTTACGGTTCGATGTTGTTGCTGACCCGGGGCCCTCACATGAGTTCTTGGCTTGGTGGCATCAGTATGGAAAGAGGTTCTTGTCACCTGAGATGTACTTGGGGGATCCGAGAGGTATTCCTGTTCCGGTTGAGGCGACGCAGAGGGGTCCTGGCCGAGTTCCAGATATGGACCGAGTTGACGACGTTCCTGACAGGCGTCGGATTGAGAGGAGATCTCGAGTTGGGACACGTCGTAGCCAGCGTGAGTGGAGATGGCTGGACAAGGCTATGGAGGAGGGTGAGGAGGCCGGTGGGGGCCGTGGTCGACGATGAGGGCGTGGAGGCAGGAGGAGGGAAGCTGCTCCTGTGCAACATATGCCTACTGTTGGTCATCAGGCCGATGGGCGAGGGGCTCCACTGGGGGGTGTTATGCCCGCTCATGGCGGACATGGAGGAGAGTGGTACGGATCCGATATGGGAGATCCATCTAGCCATGCTGACACTAGGCTTGGAGGGGGGCCGCTCGGGGATTACTTCGTTGGTGTTCCCACTGACGACCAGACACCTCAGGAGAATACGCCGTAGGTGATTCCGGGATCAATGTTTTCGGAGTTTCTTGCCGGTGATGGGATGGACGCGGATTTTGGTGGATCACATTTCCTAGATGAGACACCACCATCATGCAGGAGGATGAGGCAGCCCGTCGACGGGGACAGACGTCGGGGACACAGGCAGCGTTAGATGTCGATCTGAACGAGCCTCCATCAGTGGGCCCTATTCAGCCTTTCGCTTTGGGTGGGACCCCAGCATCCGCACATCTTGCTCCGTCACATTCAGTTGCCGGTCCATCCTCGTCCAGACCCCTACATGTCCAGTCTAGGGCGCCTGCACAGCCACCCCCGGAGGACGAGGAGGACGAGATCGAGGATGAGGAGCCCTTTATCCGGAGAGGTCATAGGACACGGGTCCCACGTCGCTGTGGCACGGGGTCGCACCTCTTTAGATGACTTGTGTATCTTGATATATGTTATTTCGTTATCTTGGTTGTATGTTATTTGTTTTCGTTATCAGTGTTGTATTTTATGTCGTTATCTTGGTTGTATGTTATTTACCTTCATTATCTTCGTTGTATGTTACATACGCTCGTTATTAATGTCATGTTTTATTTCGTTAACTTATTTCCATAATTAGTAACACATTTGATATACGTATCTTCTGTGAGCATGAATTTTTCAGCACTAGAAACCCACTAGTTAGCAAACTTAGTACATCGTTTTCAACAAGAAAAAAAATACAGATGATCAAGCCCGTATCAACAGAACACAAAACCAGACACTACTACTAATATCACCTTGTATGGCTGGGTCCTCCGGCCTGTGGACAACACCGACAAGTGTGTCCGGGTTGCCTACAGAGACCACATCTCTTGGGCGGGTTTGGATCGGCCTCATCCATATTGGTCTGTATTTGAGTGGACCACGAACGACCCTCCCTCGCACGCCTCATGTTCGGGTCCGGTATAACGGTCGGCCCGTCATAGGGTGGCCAGAATCCCTCCGGAATGGGAGGAGTGAATCCCATCTGATATACACTGAAAACTGAACTTAGTCAATACACCTGGTGGACGTATGGCTGCCAAGTAACACGTGAATTGGAACAGCATGCCAATGCGTGCGGACATGGAAAATGAAGTGCCTGGAAGTATCCACAGTCACATATCTGAGAACCCAGTGAGACCCTGTAGCTACCGAGTGAGAACGAACCGGTCGGAGTCGTCTCTGCCACGGTGTACTCCGAGTTATCCCTATCATATACAGTCACCGTGAAACACCTAGCCGTCTTCAGATTTGCCTCGATACACTTTGCCAGGTATTGACTGAATTGTTGACCGGTACCAAGTTGGGCCTGTGCCTCCCTCCCCTTCCGAACGAATAGTTCAGCCAACCTGCCGTATGTGGCCTTCACCAGCGAGCACACAAGGAGATTCCTGACACCCTTCAGGATTGAGTTCACACACTCGGAGATATTGGTCGTCATGTGCCCGAATCTGTGCTCTTCATCACAATACTGTGTCCACAACGAATAATCAATCCTGTTCGCCCAGTCACACATCGCCGGATTCTCAGAGCGCAGAATGTCAAACCAGTAATTGAACTCCACTTCGGTCTTGGCATATGCGGCGTTCACAAGAAGCCTCCGAGCATCTTTGCCCTTGAATGTGAGTGCAAAATTTGCTGCTACGTGTCGAATGCAGAATGCACGGTACGCAGCCGGAGGTAACCATCCCCCGTCAGGAGCCTCAAGCGCGGCCTTGATGCCGTTATGCCTGTCCGAAATAACTAGCAGACCTGGCTGCGGTGTCACATGCTGACGGAGGTGAGAGAGAAAGAACGACCATGACTCAGCATTCTCACCCTCAACTAGTGCAAATGCCACAGGCAGTATGTTGGAGTTCCCATCCTGTGCAATTACGACAAGCAACGTTCCACCATACTTGCCATATAGATGGGTGCCGTCAATACTGACCAACGGCTTGCAATGACGGAATGCCTCGATACAAGGTGGGAACGTCCAGAACAACCTGTGAAAATAAGCCTGAGACTCGTCGAGCTGTCCCCCAACTCGAACAGGGCATGTCCAAAGGACTGTTACTGTACCAGGCATGGTCAACTGGACTCCTAACACCCACCTAGGTAGCTCGTTGTACAACTCATCCCAGTCACCATAGATGATGGCAACAGCCTTCTGCTTCGCCATCCACACCCTCCTGTACGTCGGCCTGAAACCAAAGTGTGAGGCCGTGGCATTTAGGAGCACCTTGATATTGACGGATGCATCAGCCCTAACCATTGGCATAATGAATGTCGCTATCACATGGTAATCCAATCTCCTCTGGTCGCTGGAGATAGATGTGGCGAGACACGTATGCGGTCCGTTGTACCGTTTCACTTCCCAGATGCCCTTGCGCTGCCGGAGACTCAACCGAATCAACCATGTGCACCTATTCCCAAACTCAGAACACTTTCCCATATACCGGCGATAGTCAGACTCAACTACCTTGTACTGTACCCCTCGGCGGATGCTGTAAGTCTTCACACTCAACAGGGCCTCATCTCTGTCCTGAAACTGTTGACCAACCTGGAACTCTGTCATACCAGCAGACTCGTCCACATCTCTAGCGCCAAAACCAGCAGCCTGCCCAGGAAGCCCGTCCTGCCTCATGGCATCCAGGTCCAATGATGAAAAATGGGGTGGGTACTGTTGTGTCCCAGAACTAGATCCACCTGCAGCCCCTCTCGGGTCACTCGCTCCGAGATCATCGCCGCTATCATCGGCAATCAGATCCGGCTCGACATCATCGTCCTCTGGATTATCAAACAATCCGTCTCCAACACCAGCTGGTATGGCACAATGTACTGGGGTCGGAAGATGTTCCCCTGTACCAACCTCTTCGCCGACATTGCCGCTGAGATCAACAGCGAATGAAGGGGAGGCAACAGGCTGCAGCGGTTGCTCGTACGCAGGGACGCAGATCAACGGCAGGTCTCGAGCTAGAACTTGCAACCGTGGCTACAGCGTGCATATTCCGGTTCGAACCCCCCAAACTAGAAACCACATCAACCAACTTTGCCAACAGCTCTGGTGTCCTCACCTCCGGAAACTGCCGGCGACAATGAAACATGACTTGCAAGTCCTCATCACTCCCCATCGTGAAACAGTCATACTTCACGGTATCTTGAAGCACGGTGGTTGGAATGCGATACAAAAACTTCTTAACCCTTTTCACACCATCCAAATCAAGTTTCAGCAATACATAGCTAACAAGGTCATCATAGCTCGTCGTAGGCCTCGCGATAATACAGAAAGGATCCTTATCGGTGAACTTCACACCGGATTGAGTTTTTCTCTTAATGGATCCTCTGTGGTGAACCAACACTAGAAAACTATCCTCACCAGCCATCTGACCCTCTATTGAGAGCAACTCACGTACACCTCGTATATATAGAGCTATGCCTCACAGTAATTCGAATCAACTCCATTCGCACTATACATACATAATTCGAATTAAATCAATTCGAATTACTTTGAATTAGGAAATGAGAGTAATTCGAATCAATTTGATTCGAACTGCCCTAAGCCACATCCTCTACGTAATTCGAATTAATATAATTCGAACCATGCATGCATAATTCGATGCTAGTTGATTTGAATTACGTGTGAATTGTGCTTGGGAGTATTTCGAATTGAATCAATTCGAATTATGTGTAAACCTAATTCGTATTCTATTGATTCGAATTATATAATATTGTGTTCTGGTGGGTTGATGTCTCAGATTTTTATTTGGCGGATTTGGGTAAAAATGAGACACCCTTGGCTCATTTGGGTTTTTTTACCCTAATTTTCATGCATTATTGTTATATTGGTCTTAAATTTTTTGAAAATTTAGCCTCCAAGGGTATATTTGATGCAAATCGAAAACTTCTGAGACAAAATTGAAACAAAATAAAACTTAGGGGTATTTTTAAAACTTTTGCCAAATTTCGGGGACAAAAAATATACTTTACCCTTATAAATATTTGTCTTTTTATATAGGATAATGCTACATATTCATATTTTTTTGTTAACTAAGTCCAATCAAATTTGTCTAAGACAACAAAAATCAGTTATGACTAATATTATTTTAAGTTTTATTGTTTAACTTGGTTAGACTTAGTTCATAAAAAGACTTGGATGTGTAGTATTTCTTTTACATATATATAAGTAAATACTTATTTAAAAATTTACTTCTTATACAATTAGAAGTCAATTTTTATTGAGATTCATAGTTATACCAAAAATTAAATAAAAAATTATTGTGGAGTCAAATTTAATAATTTAGTGGAGACAAATAAATATTATTATCAGATAC
The DNA here is from genome assembly GCF_000816755.2 of Arachis ipaensis. Classification (NCBI taxonomy): domain Eukaryota; kingdom Viridiplantae; phylum Streptophyta; class Magnoliopsida; order Fabales; family Fabaceae; genus Arachis; species Arachis ipaensis. The sequence goes on along the minus strand of NC_029789.2, from coordinate 124,062,547 downwards.
TATTAAAAAAATTTCAAATCGTAGTAAGGGGCGATTGCTCCACACTCGTATACATACATCCGTCCCTGCGGTTGGGAGAGGAGTATATAATGGAACAAGTGGTGGTATTTTTTTTTAAAAGGAAAAAGAAAATTTATTACAAGAGCCGACAAAAAATGATAATGATAGGAAATTAAATTAAATTAAACAGATCTAAGTTTACAATCCAAAAACAAAAGTCTTAGTCACTAATTAACACACGCATGCATCCTGATGGTATATATAGTGATTCATACCAAAAGTTTTGAAAATGTCTAGATCACAATCGAAAAAGAAATATAAAATTAGGACCAAACAAAAGTCACAGATACTAATATCATATACAAAAGCTATAACGTACGTAGGAAGAGTAATATTGTAGTTTTCCACCAGCTATGATCATCACTTATAAGGCTTACAAAAAAAATAAGGACAACCAAAACCGAAACTCTCTAGTTTTATATGGATAAATATACATATTTAAGCCTTATTTTTATTGTTAAATATTTGTATTCTTTTTTTAAAGGATGCAGTTGATATAATTAATGCCCCATATCATTACATCTTAATATTCATTAAAAAATTATGTTATCAAATTTCTAATTTTTTAAACATAATTATCTTTTCCATTTTGGTTATTCAATAGACCCAAGCATGCTTATATTTTTATGTTTACAGAGGCAAAAACAACCTAAAATCATCCAACTCCGCTAGCTACTAGAAAACTAACAAAAGGGATACTACAACACTAATCAGTCTCCTAGACTTTTGTTAAAATCATCTATCTATAACTAATATAATAACTAAACACTCTCACGATCTTCTTGGAGAAACAGCTTGCTTGCAATCTTGCATGCATATTATATTGGTTTTATGACCATAATCAAACTAGTTATAAGTCAATAATCGCGCTTTTTAAGTTAGGAGAAGATTCTACTCATAACTTGTTTGCCGCGTCTATCTCTTAATAATTATTGTCATTTATTAGTATATGATTTAATTAATTTAGATTATTGTAATAAGTTCACCAAAAATGTTAGGTGTTAACCAAATCTAATTAAATATTGAAAAACAAAAATTCATTCGCGTCTCTCGTAATTTTTTTTTTCTTCTTTTACTTTTTTTTCTGTATCTTCTTGTCTTCTTTCATTTTCTTCTTTTGCATTATCATTGTTGCCATCATCATTCTCTTCCTTCTTCTTTTTTTTCTTCTTTCATTTGATTTCTTCTACTTCTTCTTTTTTCTTTTTCTCTTTATTATTATCGTGATCGTGTGTATCAAAATTATTGAGTACAGAAATTCTAGAACAAAGCATAGATTTTAGAACAATAGCAAAAAAAATAATTTTTAAATTGTACAATAAAATTATTAAGCACAGAAATTTTAATACACAACATAAAATTTAGAAGAGCGATAATAGAAGTAATTTTTAAGTTGTGCAACAAATTTTTTTGAATTATATACAAAAAATTTATGTGTTATTTATATCAATAAATTTATATGCTATGTATAAACATTTTTGTGATATATAAAAAATGTTATGCTATATTGGCAAATT